>NC_046658.1:38340633-38343793 GCF_010883055.1 Belonocnema kinseyi
TAGACGATGCAAACATTTAAAGTATTAAAAGTTAAATAATTGAGGGTTTCAAGGTTAGAAAATTTTAAATAAAAAATCATCCAATGTTTTTATTTACTTCTCATCAATTTGAAAACCAGCTCATCAATAAAATGTTACAATAAAAAATTTTTCTGAAACGGGCCCCAGATATTTTTTTCATGGCCCTGAAGTACCGTACTTCAATTTTATAGTCGAGATTTTTTTCTGGTTTCCCAACTGTTAGGTTAGCCGTGAGGCTTACGTCGTAGGCGATAGAACGCGTTAAACTTCGGTTAGGTGGTTCGAAACACCTCGACATCTTTTTACTCAACTTTTCATTAATCTTTGTCTAAATTTTTATATATTTTATAATTATGTCTATTAAAATTGTCACACTTTCATGTTTGTGAGTAAGGTATTATCGAATTTTGTTTTACCGAACTAGAAATGAAACTTTATCAAAGTGCCCATATGTCCCAAGTTTACCCAACTGAGTTTGGTAAAGTTTCTCGAATTATTTTTCTCCGTGCACAAGTATGATTGAAGATCGTCTTGTTTATTTAGTACTTTTGAATTCGGAAAGAGATTTACTTCGTGAACTTCATTTTGAGGGTATTATTGCAATTTTGTCAATCGAAAATGTACAAAAGAAAAGTTTGCGTAATACACTTTTATTATCAGTTTGAAATTTGTAGTTTTCGCACATTAAATTTCTAAGCATTTCAAATAAAAATCAAATTCGCTATGAGGTTTCAAATGGAAATACATTATAACCACAACATCAAAATCTCTTTAAAAATGCACAGAAACTTATTTAATAAGAACATTTATTCGTCACCGCTAAAGGGCACCCACATTTTACCCGCCCTAGGACCCCTACAACTCTAAAGGCGGCCCTGATAAAGATACATACGACATTCTAGTCATTCTAGTGACTAGTCTCTAGTCTCTAATATAGTAAATTCGAATGTAGTCGATACAATCCCACTAGACCCTGACTGGGATAAGTTGGGTCAACTGGCCAGCCCCCGTCTAATTCACCTTAATGGAACTGGTTGGGAACACATAATAAACTACAAAATTGTTACTTCTAATCCAGATAAACGGCAAAAAATTCATATTTTATCCACATATATTCCTATTTAGTATCGACCCATTGGAAAAATGTCCTGTGTTCGGGGTTTAATGCTAAAGTGACATATCATCGTGAGATTCACGAAATATTAGATATAAAACACGTTTTCCTGTTAAAGTGACAGATAGTCGTAAAATTTACGAAATATTACATTTTTTAAATATATGGATAGCTCAAAAAGGGTTATTTTGTGACTGTTATGCTTATCTGTCACTTTAATATGAACGCGCGAAAACAGGACGTTTTTCCAATTAGTCTATGATAGACAGATATATATGTATGTGGATATATATAATATGCATTTTTTACTGCTTATCCAGATCAGAAATAAACACGTTTCAACTTGTCATAGTTATAAATATAAGTATATTATATTTCGTAAATTGTACGATTATCAATGTTGCTTTCACATCCCGTATAGAAATATAAACTTGGACCTGGTAAGGCATTGACCAGTTTTCCCTAGTTTTGGCGTGGCCCTGGCCGGGTCAACTGGCAAGGGCCATACATGACATGTAACGCGTTTGCAGATTTTTGCCCTACTTAGGGCAAACTTGTCAGGGCCTGGCCAGCTTTTCTGAGCTATGCCCTACTTTTCTAAATTATAATAGTAATAAACAAAACTAGTTTTAGAACCCGTTTTCGAGACCAATAAAATTTTAGAAATTGCTTTACATTGCAACATTTTAAATTATGCAAAAACTTGATAACTTTACTAAACATTTAAATTTATTACAAAAAGAAAATTCGCTTTTTATCAAATTTAAACTGTATCAAAAATTATTCATAAGTTTAAAATTGACATGCATGGTATTCACTTAGAAATAATTTTTTAATGTTTGAATATGGAATTGACTATCAAGCCTTCAAAAATACTTTAGCATTTAATTTGGGCACATTTTACATTACATCTTGAGTCAAGACCTTCTCCTTTTACCTATATTTATTTTCAATCTATTTCGCCTTCTCATAATAGGTATGTACTCAGAATCTCCCGTATAAAGGCAACTTTGTCGACGATTTTTTAAATTCAACAACCGTATTTTCTGTTCAGCGTCTTGAGTAGTTTCTACAAAAAATGTTGGATAGGGACAGTTTATGTTTAAGTTAATGATCTGAAATCTAAAAAATTCCCTGAAAATATCTTTTTTGCAACTTATTTTAATGTTATAGAATTACCAATAATATATATCACATTCTTCTTGGGCGAGTACAATTTTTAAAAATTCATAATCATATGTTTCAGTCGTCAGCGTACACAATATTTATCAAAAACTATTTACTGAAAATAATACTTTTATCATTGATATATGTATATATATATATAGACCAGAAGTCCCTTGACGAGCGCGATATGGCAGATGTGTTGCGTAATAGAGTATCTCTCGTGAATTCCCGACTTGGGGAAAGCCTCCGCAAAACTCCACAATTTTTTTTTTTTTGGTATATTATTCGTATGTGGGACTCATTTTATTATTTTTAATTCGGAACAGCAAGAGTGTGTTTATAGTTAATAACAGATATTTATATTTTAATGCCCCATTTATGCCCCATAATAATTTAATTACTTTTTTGAAAATAGAAAAACTGGTCTGGGCCTTGCCAGTACCACTTTTTAGATGGGGCAAAATAGGGCAATTTCTACACGGGATAAACGTTGACATGAACAGGACATTTTTCAATTTGGTCTATGCTGAGCTGGTGTATATGTTGATACAATATGCATTTTTTACCGCTGATACGGATCTGAAATATTTACGATGATCTGTCACTTTAACATGAACGCGCGAACACAGGACATTTATAGTCGTGGATATACCATATATAACATCGAGCTTGATCCTTCAAATGACGCCTGTCAAAACTTCAATCATTTATGTTTACGCATTTACAAGTTACAGCACTGAGAAGCGACTAACCTCTGAGTTTTTTTTTAATATGGAAAAATCTGAGTTTCGAGTTTTGATCAAACTCTACTATCTTCGCAAGAAAACGATATCCGAGACCAAGGCCAAGCTGGATAAG
>NC_046658.1:38343893-38359459 GCF_010883055.1 Belonocnema kinseyi
TTTGTATTAAGCGAGAAAGAATCTTGGAAATTTATAGTAATAATCGGCGTATTCTGTAATTAAGTTTACATAAAATCTCTGAAATCAAATAAGCTTCAAATTTCAGGAATTAAATCGAACATATAAGCTAACACGCTTTACACGTTTTATTAATTATATTGCATGAAACTTATGTATTCCTATATGAAATATGAATAACACACATACCTTGAGAAAATTTTGTACATCTATTCTTGGATTAAGTCTTTATTCAAGATTTGCAATGAATGATACTTTAATTTTTAATATGTGCAATTTATCATGTAGTTTCAAATGATTTTTTTACAAAATTTAATTTTCAATATTCACAATTAAACACTCTATAATATTAAAAATTTATAAATGAAAATGCTGGATAATTTTGAAGATCTAAACTTAAGTTTTCAATTCTACATCTACCAAGCTGAAGAAATTTTTGTTGTGTATCATTAGAATTGAAACTGTTTCAATGCTAATAATTAATTTAAATGATTTATTATTGAAGTTAATTAAATGGTACCGTATTATTCAACTAAAATTTTGATTTTACCATTTAAATTCTAAATCGAAGGAGTGGCTAGATTCATTGGGCTTTTCCGATACTACATTTTCTGTAGAAATCAATTTTCTAAATTGCACAAAATTATTAAAATAATGAAAATTTAATTTTTTCTGTGATCTAAAGTAAATTCCCGGTTCTTTTAAATTTAATTCACGGTCATTTCCCGGCCATTTTTTGATTTTACCGTTTGAATTCTAAATCGAAGGAGTGGCTAGATTCATTGGACTTCGCCGATACTACATTTTCTGTAAGATTTTATAGAAATATATTTTATTCTCTTGAATACAACATCCCGTGTAGAAATTCAAATGGGGAACTAGTCTGGTTCCCGACCATTCAACCATACTTAAGGTCGAGGGCTAGTCGGGTCATCTGACTAGCCCCCGACCAGTAGCGTCACGGTAGATTAGGCGGGGGCTAGTCAGGTGACCCGACTTATCCTAGTTTGTGGAACATCCCCTAAAAGTTTGTCAAAATACTTATTATTCACGCAAATCTCCATAAACTTTTTTGAAACATTTAAAAGTGCTTAAATTTACCCAAGATTTAATCGGGAACATATCCTACGCTTAAAAATGCATAAATTTATGTAACTAAAATTCACCAAAATTTGTGGAAAGATTAATTTAAAAAACAAAAACTTCAGCTGGAAGGCAGCAATGGAAGAGCTTCGTTCTGAAGGAACCGCCATGTTGGTCACGGTAGTCTATGCTCCATGTAATTATGCTTCGTTACGTGTGGACTGCTGTCTTAAACACTCGATGCGTCATTTCTGTTGCGCGAGAGGCGGCACGTCGCGCCCTTGTGGATTTTCTTTAAAGCTACCAGTTCAGAACTTTTTCTCTTTCCAATTTCAACTATCTGAAGGATCAGACTTCATTTACATATGACAAACCTTTCAAATCAATTTAAAAATAAGCATCTATTCAAATTTAGAGTCTTATGACTTCCAGCGGGTACCTTTCACCTACAACTATATGTATCTTTTCCAATATGGATTTTCTTAAAATTCCATATAAATTTATTTATAAATGATCCTAGAAATTCGCAATTTTCTAAAAAATACTAGAAAAAAATAATATTACGTCTTTTTGAAGATTTTGATCGTTGTTTTTATAAAAAGTTGATTTTCGTACAAAATTATTAACTTAATATATGTTTATTAAGTATATTTGAGATGAATTTAAAATTAATAAATATTTTCTCCAAAAAACGGTGTAAAATAATTGTTTAATATCTTCTAAGTGTTTTAGAATTTAAAAAATCATTAGTGAACAAAAAGGCCCGACTAGCCCTTGACCAACCACCGACCAGGCCCCGACTGAAATTTTGACAACATGAAGCCCAACTAGTCCCCGATTAGTCCCCGACTGGGTACTTTGTCAAAATTAATAACCCGACTAGCCCCCGATTAGTGCCCGACTTTTTATAGGGCCAAATGGGGTTATTTCCACACGGGATGTATAATTGTTGAGTAATTTTCAAAATTTTAATTTTTTACCTATGCAGCCTTATCCATTCAACTGATTATTAAGTATTTTACTGAGAAGTTTGTACACATATTGCTAATACATTTTGAAATTTCTGTCGATATCTAGAATAGTTTTTAAAATTTGTCCATTCTTGAATTTATGAATTTTAATTCATCACACTCAATATCTAAAATTTTTAAACTTTTCAATATATCAACAATTTAAATTTTCAAGTGCAAATTTTAATTTCAAAAAGGAATAAGGTACGAAAAAGTGATGATCACGAGGATATAAGATTTTAGGAATATAAAGAACTTATTTTACTGAACAATTTTGTTCATTTCTTACAAATAATAAATTTCCTCATAAATCAATTAAACCCAGTTTTCCCTACTAAATAGGTGGAGAACAATTTTTTCATTCCACTGAATGGAAGGGAAAGCTAAAAATTTAGTAGGAAAACCTCTAACATGACAAAAACCACTAAAATGGCAGCACTCAGGTTCATATTAGGGGCGTCAACTTCGATTCATGTTAATTACATTTTTAATTTCCTTCTTACAAAACGACCATGAGGACTGTAAGTAATTTGAAAATTCAACACCTCTTTCCAAATTAGAAAATTGGTGAATATCTTCGAGGTGCTCAGTACTTGCATACGATCCTGAAAGATTGTGGAGGCGATGGTAGATATTGCGTGACTATCGGTTTACCAAACTGTCGAATACAGTCTAACGTAAAAAAAATGAAATGCTCGCTTACAGTGGACAAACTTTCATCAAATATACATTACAAAACGTAAGATCAAGACCATTATTTATGATGAGGCGATACAAAAATATCTCCATCAGTTCATTCTCTTTTTTTCATGCAAACTTGCGAATTTCTTTCACCTTTCCCCAAGTAGCTTCTAAATCCGGGGGGTACACTGAAATAAATAAATTGCTGTTACAGTTATATTGCGGGTTAGATCAGCAATCTCTATGGCTGCAAGAGGCATATCAATGACTGTTCTAACGCGCAATATGATTGTACCAGCAATTCATTTCTTTCAGTGTACCTCTCGACATATGTTTCGAGTTTTTCTCCATTTCTTCAGATTTCAGACTGAAAAAATCAGCCATGAAAGCATATCGTGCAGCAAACAACTGGTATAACGAAATTGTGTCTTCAAGTGCAGTCATCAAGCTATCAATCACTGCAGAAAAAGCTTTTATACAAAATTTGTCTCTTGCTAAACGTAATGTGGTCGCTGACTTGGAGCCGATGGTTTGCAAACGTACACTCGCTAATATGGAATGAGATTCGTACTCGCAAGTCATGGAGAAAGTTTGTGCTGCTTCTTCGTACTATTCGAAAGCAGTTCTTTTGGATTCCACAAAATATCGTAAAGATTTCAAACAATGAACGGCAACCCTCACTGTCATCATGGAACTTTGTAACTATTGGCTACTCGAATTAAATCTTTCCAGATCTCATGTTAGAATACAATATATATAGCTGTTTCAAGGCGACATATTTTCTCCAAAAGACCATGAGCTTGATTTCTTGTAGCATCTTTTTGTTCACTGTCATCAATGCTGCTGTAAGGGGAGCGTATCCAATTTTCACAGCTTTTTAGGGGGGCGATCAATGAAACACCTCAAAAATAAGGATATATTTTGGGATTTTTTTGGGGATGAAGAATATAGCGAATCTTCACAAAACTTTTATAGTTTATTGAGGCTCTTTTTAACTAAGCAATCAATTTTTTCAGTCATAAATATGCATAACATTTGCAATTATAAGGGCAGATGTTGAACATGTTCAGCCGGGAGATGTGAAATTGCCCGCACTATAGTTTCTCACAGATTCGTCTGAAACGAAAAAACGAAAAAGTTTCTCGAAGTTTATATTCATAGCTTCTATGTGAACCAAAATAGTTAAAAAATAAACATTTTTAACAAAATGGCGTCCGTTTAAAAAATTTTATTTTTACCCAAAAATTTGCATGAAATTGTTGAAAAAATAATTGTTAAAAATTTTTTTTGTCCAGTCAAGAGAGGTGCAGACAGAAGACAATCATTTCAACTATATGTGTATGCAAGGAAAACTCAATATGTCAAATACTTTTTGAGCTATCTTCCGGACAATTATGAAAAATATGAAACCGAGAAAAACGCGTTTAAAGATTTACATGTTAAAAAAGGCAGCATCGGCAGGCTAGCGCGCGGCGTTCGGGGTTCCTTTTAGGGGTAAAAAAATGCAACTGCGATTTTTAAATTTTTACAGCATGTTTCTGGGATAACAAGCTTCCATTTAGGCAAAAAAATTCAGATTTTTGAAGCCGTTACATGGGTCGCATGACCAGCGAGTATCACTTAATTTTTTGAGACTGTCAGATACATTTAAAACTGATAGTTTCTCGATTAATGTTTGGTATCGGGCTATTGAACCCGTTAAAAACATGAGAACCTCTTGAACAAAATTTAAAAAAAAAGACGGCACCGAGCATGCAGTGGCTGATGTTTTCCCTACCAAATTCAGAGACTAAGTGCAACATCCCTGCCAGAAGAAACGGAAAGGTGCGAAAAGACCGCGTCGGAAAGATTCAGAAAGGCTTCGGAAAGATTTTGGAAAGGGTTCGGAAAGAACCCTTTGAGCGGCAAGTTTGAGCGCGCCTAGGGCACGTGTTCGCTGGTTCTCGCGCTTCGCGCTCGATGATGTATTTATTTCGCACTTGGCACTCGATTCTGCATTTACTCCACGCTACGCGCTCGAAGTTTGTATTTTTCTCAGATTTGTGTATTCGCATATTCGCGATCGATCTTTGCATTTCTCCTACATTTGTGCAGAGACCTTTCAAAATTAAAGATCAAGGAATCGACAACCTTTATTTGACGATTGTGAACACTCGTTTGTTAAAGCTCTTTCCGCTTTAACGAACATATTCTCATCACGTATCTCGTGCTTCGCACTCGATTTTTCACAAAATGTCAAATTTTGTACGTCATGCTCAACAATTTCATGTCAAATATAATACATTTTTTATTTACCTCTGCCTTGGATTGGTTATTAAGTTTTTGCAAAATAAAGTACAAATTGAATTTATCATTACAACTTTAATATTTGTTTTTTGTTTTGCGTTACATTTTATTATCAGCTGCGCTGAAACATATATCATTTTAATAAATTTATATCGTGACAATTCATAATATGGATGGAAATAGAAATAGTGTTATTCTTATTGCCTTCTTTTTATTTATTTCTTAATTTTGTTTTTTACGATAAACATTTCAATTTTCAATTTTTTGTTAGCAAAATTTAAAAAGTACTTTAGGCAATTTTGTAGGGCCTTGAAGAAGTAACGTTTTTTTTTCTTCTCTTTACTTTTTCCCATGCCACGCTTTTTTTAGCTGCAAATGTTCATTTTCGTTTGGTTTTTTGGATTTTGAAAATGCTATAACTTTAGTAATTTTTATTTGATCAAAAAAAGTAATGGGGATAAATTGTTCGTATTTTGGTCGACTATAAAAAGCAGTCGAAAGAATTTTCAAATATTAAAAAAAGTGGTCTCCAAAATTTTAAAAATCCTTTAAATTTCTCAAATTTCTTCAAGAAAAGCTGGCTAACGAACTCGTCCTTACCTTTCACATCCTTATAAAGTGTGCCAAAAGGGAATCCAATGGAATAATTCCTTAAAATGTTACCGTATTTACAGCCTACAGCGACAACAACGACGGCAGGCATATACCGACGTAAAAACTATTTTTTCCAAACGTCGACATTCAATGGAATCCGCAAAAGTCATTTGCCACATAAAACCAATACCTTCTCATTAAGATGAGAATGTAAAAATGTTTTAACTGAAAAATATTCTTCTAAAATTTGCAATATTGCAGAACAGGTTGCGATTGAGCGACTCGAAACCAGTAGTGATATAGAAAATTTAAAAAATACAAAAATTAATATAGTTTATAGAAATTGAGGATGATATATTGCTTTCTAACTAATTTATTTCAGAAACTATAAAAACCTATCCTACCGATATTCTACTGCTTCAATGGCCAATGCTATATGTTTGCAGAATATTCTTAATGGCGTTCTGAAGAGGAGTTTTTTCGCAATCAATTTTAAGGTTATTTTCAATGATGCCTTACATTTTTTTACGCTACAAAAAACCGTCATATTTCAAAAGTGTCGATTATAACTTAAAAACTTCTAGAAAATTGCGATAAAAATGGAGATATATTAATATGAAGTATTGATTACGTATATTAAAATCTGCTGTTATATTTAACAGCTGGGAATCTTTTTTCTTCCATAGAACCCACATTGTTGAAATTGTAGTTAAATAAATCCATTTAAAGGGGTACAGATTTCTAGTTAACGGAATAATGGATATATAGTTGATTCAACTATTCCAACTTAATAAACGCCACTTTATTTCACTAAAACGGGAACCTGGTTTAACAGGATTATCATAGAGTGCGCCATCATCGGAAAGGTTGATTTTGCTTCTAGTTGTAAATAGAAGAGGAGGAGGGGGGGGAGAGGGAGAAGGAGGGGGAGAAGGTTAGTGTAGCACATCGGCTTCCAAACAAAACCAAAAACTAAAGAAATTGCACTAAGAAAAAGGTCTTTTTAATTCAAGCAAAAAGATTTGTTTGAATGCATATTTTTGATTTAACTCACCTTCTTTATTTCAATGAATAAAACATTAGTTTAATTTCAATATATGGAACATATTGAAACTCATTGGATAAAAGAAATTATTTGTTTGATATGATTTGTTTGATTAAAAAAAAGAGGATTTCATGAAGCCAAAGAATAATCTCGTTTAAACGTCTTATCCATAAATTAAAGAACGTATTTGTTTAATTCAGGCGAATAATAGTTCTTTGTGCTTCCGCTTCAGTTTCGGGACGCAGCAGCGTCACTTAGTTTTAGGCAGTCAAAATGTTGGTTAAATCATTGAATGTGTCAGCGTGTTTGTTCACGGAGTGTGTGAGCAGTAATGTAAAGGCTGTACCTAAGCGAAGCCTTCGAAATTTGGAACTTACATTGGGCGAACTAGTAAAGGGTTGGTTTTCCACCAATTCCAGACATTCGCCAGTTTTGTTTCTTGGTAACTTCAAACATATATGTAAGTTGTTTTAAGAAATTTGCTGGAAACCTGGAACCTACCCAGCGATTTAAATGAAATTTTAAAGAAAAGATATTTTCTTTCTATATTCTTAACCCTATTAAAAAGATTTAAGGCTTTATTTCGAGGTATAAGATTTTTAGTGTCTTCCAATCTGCACCTGTTACTGTCACCATAGCGAAAAACGTGGGTTATTGAAAACAAATTCCTTTTTTAAATCAAAATGTCAATTCATTTAAATCGAACAAAATCTGCAATTAATTTAAAAGAAAAAACGTTTAACTTAAACAAGAGTTTTATTTCATTCAAACAAAAAATATATTTGAATCTAAAATGTATCATCAACCAAAAAAATTGTTTCAATCAAACATACCTATGTTTGACTGTATAATAAAGAAAGAATATGTTTAATTCAAACATAATATATTTGATTCAAACAGACTTTTTCTCAGTGTGTAGGTAATGCCATATTCCCATGTAGTACCAGAAGTATCTCCACTCTCGGTGCTGCATTCTGGTTTGAGATTTATAAACCATCATCCTCAAATAAGTACCAATGATATTAAAATCTGCTCTTATATAACAGTTGAAAATCATTATTTTCTTAGAACCCACATTTAATTTTAGTTAAATAATTTCAGTTAAACAGATAAGGATTTCTGATTAACATAATCGTAAACATACTTTCGACTCGACTATGTTAACTTAGTCAGCGAAAATTAGTTTGATTAACAAGAGGTCTTTCTTTAATAAAGAATATGATAGAGTGCAGCACTATTAATTACACTGCTTTTCACATAGTTGTAACCACATTTCTCCTGTTGAATGTTGAATTATTCTAAATCAAGTTAAATAAACTCTTAAAATATACGCAGAATGATGAGAAAAGAATAGAGGAGGAGGTGCAGGAGAAGAGAAATGAGGAAGGTAGAGGAGTATGGTGTAGTACAATCAAATCCTCGAAGTGTTGGACTCAATGATTACAAGATTAGACTTTCAGTTAAAAAGATACTTAGGAATTTCAGAGGTTTTGAAGTATTCAAAGAGCTGTAAATATCTCTGAAACTAAATAAATTTTTGTTCAATTTTCATGAGTAGTAGGCAAATTATATTTATATAACCTTATACCAAACAAACAAAAACAATTTTAAAATAGATATTCAAAATAGATTATTCAGTATGTCATAAAAAATAAAAAATCTCTGCTGTAACTTATTCACAAATTTAAAAAATGTTTAATGTTCTTCCTCTTCTTCGTCCTCCTCCTTCTTCTTCTCCTCTTCCTCCTCTACCATCCTTCTTCTCTTCCACCTCCTTTTCCTCTTATTTTCATATATAAACTCTGATTTGATGACTAGGCAATCAATCAAGTTACAAAAGTAGCGACAGAATGACTTTCACATGTACCAATTGTCTCAAAACTTATTCACGACCTGATAATTTTAAAAGACTTGAGAAATACTCTTGTATAGCAAATAATCTTATATATGATGAGAAATCTATTAATCAAAATGCAAAGATACCTGAGGCTATAGGGACAATTATTCAAGACTGCAGCAAGCAGGCTGATGAAACTAGCAAATCAATTCAACAGAACCAGACCATTCCTAAACGTGATAGGGATCAAGAAATTCAAGAAAAATGTCAACGGCGATACTCATCATTGAAGAAAGTGGTACAAATTCCTCAGAATGGCAAACCTCAAATAAAACCATATATTAAGAAGCAGAAGGTAGTAGAAGAAGAATTTGGTTATGAGGCCACACGCAGAAAAAAGAACCTTGCATTTCACTGAAAACCAAGTTAAATCTACCGATCTTCCTAGAACGTATTTTGACAACATGACAGTTCAGTAAACGTTACAATTATAGGCAAATAAGAATGACTATCAATGATGGTTACTAGTACCGATTCTTAAGTGGTGCTGACCTGCGTATCAGTAGATTTTACCGATCCAGTCCTTATTCTGCACAGTCCCTGGATACTGTATTTACGAATTATCATGTCACTTTAACGAATAATATAAAGAGATCTGAATTATGTTGTCGGCGTAGACTACAGATAAAACATTACTATAAATTGTGAAAAAGTATTGCTAAAAAATAATTAATAAATAAGAGCACGATTGTTTCTTATAAATATTTTCGGATATACTTATAATTAATCGTTATTTGTAAGTTATAATGCTTATAATACAATTAAAATTTCGCACGCGATGAGGGGGATTCGAACGCATAAACCTAAGCACGCAAGTTAACAGTCTTAACCACTACACTAGTATACGAGTTGCGATCTGTAAAATAATTTTGAAATGCATTTGTAACTGAAGGTGGTGACCTCGGGAACGACTTCTGAATACGCAACCATGGCATCGCGGCACACAACAAAAGTTGTAGCATTCACATCATATCTATATGTCAGCTGAAACAGCCACGGAACAAAAATACGTCTTGCTCCAATAATCTCTTAAGTGTACGCGATCTGTGAATAAGTTGCGCCATCAAAAATGGTGCTATTTTTATAAAACCCCTTCCTTGCTAAGTGAGAATGTGGAGTAATGTGACGACTGTCACAGAAATGTCAAAAAGGAATGTTTTTTAGGTGATGCAATCCATTCATTACCGATTGCATCGTGAATTCAACCGGTGCTCCGCGCGGATAGGTTGCGTTGCGACTTTAGGGGCGAGTTAAGTAAACCGATCGGATCAGTAGCACGTACCGATCTTTCGGTAATGTCCACTGCACTACTATTGTAATCTCGGTTCAGTGGATTATACATGTCGTTCAGTATGCAATACGAGGGAATGTAGGTTTATTTTACTGAAGGATAACCGTTGAATTAAACTTAATTTCACTGAGACATTTACGAAATGCTAAATGATTTTGACATTTTCACCCTCTTATTAAGAGCAGCTTATACTGTTACGGTTACAAGAAACCCTTTACAGTTCTTGATTAGTAAATATTACATTTATTTTTTCTGCGTGCAGTTCTTCATCCGCGACAGTTAGCAGTAAAGATTATATTAATGATTGTGATCAAGAAGAAGAAAAAAAGAACGAAGATAATGATGATGCTGAAGCTAAGAATGATGATTCTGAAAGTAACTTCTTCTCTAATTATGACGTCGAAGAAAAAGAAACAGCAAAAATGTTAAAGTACTTGGATGATCCAAACATATTGGTAGATCGATTGCGGTTTCAACCACCGAATAAACATTTGTTCTATTTGTTTAAACATTTTTTCTTTAATTAATTTAAAAACACTTATAAAATAGACAATATTAAAATAACCAATAATAGTAAGTAAGCAATAAGGTACATATATTAAATAAATCTAACTTATTAAAATGAACACATGTGTATTTCTTCACTCCACCAAACCTTGAATCATATTAGTTATTTTAAATAAAGAGGAAGCTCGACACATGTTTTAAGATCCTAGACGTTCGTTTTCGGTTTATAACATTTCATTATCTGATTCTCCCCCTCGCCTTCATTGAACTTTATTAATCTGAATACTTCAGCAAATTTAAAAAGATTTTTGAAAAATTTTAGATATCAAATCAAAATTGAAATAAAAAAGTTATTTATTTGGTATTTAAATCCAGTAGGATTTTTATTTTAAATGAGAAACAGTTGAATTTATCTAAAAAAGACAAAGCTTCAATAAAATTGTTGAAGCTTTAATCAAAATGAAATATTTTCCATAAAGAGGAATTTTTTACAAAACAGTTTAAATTTTTAACCCTAAAATATAAATTTTCAATGGAAAAGTTACTTTTCAACGAAATAGTTACCAATTAGATTATTTTTGTAACTAAAAAGATGAACTTTAAATTAAAATAATTAATTTTGAACAAAGCTGTTTAACTATTAGTGTAACTCTTAACTTAGTAGATGAACATTTAACCAAAAATATATATTCTCAGCGAAAACAATGTTAATCTTAAATCCAAAAGAATTGAATTCATTGAAAAAGATGAATTTTGAGTGAAAAAAGAAAAAATTAGGTAAAGTATAATTGGAAGGGAAAAATAATTTTGAACACAAGATAAAAATTTCGAATATATATTTTTTAATTTTCTTTGTTTGCTGTAAGGTTATATAAATATAATTTTCCTGCTATTCATGACAAAATAAATAAGATTTTTTAATATTTTAGATATGCTGAAAAAGTATCTTGAAAATGTTTTGAAAAAATATTGTTTTATTAAACTGGATTTTATAACATTTAGGAAAAAATTTATTTAGTTTTAGAGATATTTACGGCTCTCTGACTACTTCAAAACTTCTAATCTTGTAATCATTGGTCGGCTTTACATGGACGAGCAGAAGGTTAGCTACACGCGCGTAGAATTGTTGGGTGGAGCAAGACTTTGCCCCGAAAATGTCGTGAAGGAAGGGTTGCCAACTTTAACTTTGATGACCTACGTTACCGGCAGTTTCGGTCAGCTGGCGTATTTAAATTTTATTAGTTGGCAACCCTTCTTCGACGCTGTTTTCGAGGCGAAAGTTGCGCTCCCCACAACAGTACTATGCGCGTGTAACAAAACTTTCGCTCGTCGGTGTAAAGCCGACCATTGAGTCTAACACTTCGAAGATTTGATTTTACTACATTATACTCCTCTACCTTCCTCCTTCTTCTTCTCCTCCACCTCCGTCACTATTCTTTTTTCATTAATGTGCGTACATTTTAAGAGTTTATTTAACTTGATTTAGAATCATTCAAAATTCAACAGGAGAAATGTGGTTGCAACTATATGAAAAGGAGCGTAACTAATATTGGCGCACTCTATCATATTCTTTATTAAACAAAGACCTCTTGTTAATCAAACTAAAATTTCGTTCACTAAGTTAACATAATCGAGTCAAAAGTATGTTTACGATTATGTGAATCAGAAATACTTATCTGTTTAACGGGATTTATTTAACTACAATTTGATGTGGGTTCTAAAAAAATAATGATTTGCAACTATTATATAAGAGCAGATTTTAATATCATTGACACTTCAATATAAGCATTATTATTATTAAATTAGATTTCTTCACTATTTGAGGATGATGATTTATCAAGCTCAAAGCAGAATGCAGCACCGAGAGTGGAGATACTTCTAGTACATAGGAACGAGGCATTACCTACAGTTTCTTTAGTTATTGGTGTTGTTTGGAAGCCGATGTGCTACTTTATTTTTACATATAAATTTAATATTTTCAGTACTTAGTTAACTACATCATTATCGAACCCTCCTCCTTATTAACCTCATCCTCCTCTTCTATTTACAACTAGAAGCAAAATCCACCTATATATCCACTATTCCGTTGATTAGAAATCCTTACTCCTTTAAATGGATTTATTTAACTACAATTTCAAAAATGTTGATTCTAAGAAAGGAAAAAGATTTCCGGCTGTTATATATAATAGCAGATTTTAATATACGTAATCAATACTTCATATTAATATATCTCCATTTTTGTCGCAATTTGCTAGAAGTTTTTAAGTTATAATCGACATGACAAGATACGTTTAAAATATAACGGTTTTTTGCAGTACAAATTTGATGACGCCATTAAGAATACTCCGCAAACATAGCATTAGCCATTACAGCTGTAGAATATTGTTAAAATAGGTTTTTATAGTCTCTGAATTAAATTGTTTATCTAAAAAGCAATATATCATCCTTCATCTCTATAAACTATATTAATTTTTGTATTTTTTAAATTTTCTATATCACTAAATTTTGATTAAAGAGTTCCAGAAAATAGATGTCATGTCATCACTGTATCTTTTCTTCCCATGTTTAATTCACAGATTCTATGCATTTAATTTTAACCCTCAATTGTCAGACGTCCTACGAATATTGGTAATTGTCACACGGGGTCCATTGGACCCCAGCGTAGAAAATTGTGGATAATTTCTCGAGTTTTTAATAGACTTACCTGAAGCTTATTGTGGATGTTCCTGAAAGCCTTGTGAAGAATATGCTATTGCTCATATAAAAAAATGAAGATGTTAACATAGTGAAAAAAATGCAATAAATGAAGCAGGTATTATAGAAATATTCGCGATTGAAAAAAGAATGGGGTCCAATGGACCCCGAATGATAATTAAGGGGTAATACTGCTGAATTTATTTTTATCATTCACGATACTTTATTTCAGGTCAGTAAATTATAACAAGAGCTTTCAAATTATATGTTCTTCATCTCAAATAGTTGATTTTACATCCCTATATCAATATAAAATTCTAAAACTGTCACAGTGATTCACTGTTTGTAAATGGATCTCTTAAGAATCTGTTGGTATTTTTCAAGATTCATGAAGAAATTTTAAATGAGTTAATTCGTTTGTTGAGGTATGCTGTGAAATTTGTAACTGGTTTCGATACACTCAATCGCAACCCCTTCTTCAATATTGCAAATTTTAGAAGATTATTTTTCAATTAAAACATTTTTTTATACATACCTGACTCCCTTTCTCTCGCCATCTCATCTCTCTTTTTCTTTAGCCTATACATGCTACATATAATTTTACTGTATTTATCTATTAAAAAATGTATCCTTCTTTGTCGCAATGTTCTAGAAGGTTTTAATTTCTTTTTACTAAATGTTGATTTAAGTGTTCCAGAAAGTAGTTGTAAACGTTATCACTGTACCAATTTTCTAAATGTTTGATTCATAGATCCCTTGCATTAGATTTTGATACTGCGAGTGTGGGCACTTTAATACTAAAAGTAAATGAATTAAAACTGTCAGGAATTAAGATTAAAATAGAATTAAGCAAATACGCATGAATAATCAATTACGTGGTTTTAAATACTAACAACTTCCCAACAAAAAGCTATAAATGTTTGAAAATTACCATGATAATTCTCTAAAGTACCACTAAAACATTGATGCTAAGTAAAAATTGTTTATACAGAAATTGTAACCTGTAGAACAATCTAAATTCCAATGATTTATCTACAGTTCTATATGTAGTGGGAACTTGGCACGAAGCTTAAACAACCTTAGATATTATTTAAAATTCAGGCATGTAATTTAAATTTCTTAATTTTTATTCATTTAATAGTTATCAACTTTTTTTTTTGAAGAGTTTGAAAATGGGGCTATAGGTGATGCCGTAAACTAGGAAACATGCTAACAACGGACCAGGTCAGAAACCATTGGCGTCGAATTATCTTAGATGCCGAACAAGGGTTGGGGGCCCACTCAGCCACAATAATATGCATTGAATTATTCTTCCAGGAAAACTTAATTAATTTTGAAAAGAAATTGTGTTTTGTTAAAGTAAAAAAAAACGATTTAGACTCATTTACAACATTAATATTATGAAATAATTTTTTTATGTACTTTATTATTTTATAAGGGGCATTATTCCTCAACTGCCCCAACTCAAAAAGTCATGTTTTTCGATTGTCTCTAAATTCTGGGAATATGTTCGCCTACCCAACAGTAGTTAATCCATAAACTTATAGACCAGGATTACCAACCCTCCCCAAGTGAGGGAGGGTTGAATTTTCAACCCCAATGCCTGCAGGGGTAGTTTCAAACGCGTGTAACTTCCTTTCTAATTACGCGATTTAAAATTTTTATGAGGTTTTTGGAAAGTGCTTTTTACACGCTTTCATCCTATTTTATTATTTATAACAAACAAAATTGTTTGAACATTTTTTTTAATAAATCAATTGTTTATTTAACTTTTTTCGCAATTTAGGCGTCTACGATATTTTTTTAAATAGTCTCAAAAGAAAGCTTGACTTTTTTACTATTAAAAGTGTCTAATAAGAAAATGGAAAAATTGAAATTCATTGAGTTACAGAGCCGGTTGTAGAGGGAGTCCTCGGGCTCGCACTCGGGCGTTATGCGGCAGCATACCGCGGAACAGTTTTCAAGTATGCCATTTTTTTTTATTACTCACATTGATCCAAAATTGCATGTAGTCATCGGGAAAAACTACTCAGTAATGTTAACCAGTAAGTTTGAAGAGGTTAAAAATTTTTAAAGTTATTATGAAAAAATATTATGTAAAAAGCACTTTCTTAAAAATGAACAGTATTTTTCTGAAGATAAATGATTCCTCACTATTATAATTTATTATCCGACAATAATTGGTTATTGCTCTTGCAATTTTTAAAAACAAATACATGATTCAACCAACTTCTCACGCATAAAGTGTTTGAGTAAATAATGTACTAACGGATTAGTAATTAACGCCTGCCGCGGTAGCAGAAACCGACATCTTTCTTGAACGACTCTGCGAAAAACTATTGAATTTAAAGTCTCATCAATTTTATGCAAAGCAGCAGGCATCATTCCTGAAGAACCTCAAAGCCACATTATTAGTTGAACATTTCTTGATTATGTTCGATTTTGCAGAAAACTATGCTT
>NC_046658.1:38359559-38361573 GCF_010883055.1 Belonocnema kinseyi
CAAAAATCAAGCACCCCATAAAGTGAGAGGCGAGGGGACTCACTAAAATCAAGCACCCCAGAAAGTGAGAAGCGAGGGGACTCACTAAAATTAAGCACCCCGGATCATCTTGCAGATAAAAGGAGTCCAAAATCGCACTGTCACCTGCACGTGGTAGACTCTGGAAACTATAACTTGATAGGATGTAGGCTGACGACAGGCGTTAATTACTAATCCATTAGTACTTTATTTACTCAAACACTTTATACGTGAGAAGTTGGTTGAATCATGTATTTGTTTTAAAAAATTGCAATAGCAATAAACAATTATTGTCGGATAATAAATTATAATAGTGAGGAATCATTTATCTTCAGAAAAATACTGTTCATTTTTAATAAGGTGCTTTTTACTTAATATTTTTTCATAATAACTTTAAAATTTTTTAACTTCTTCAAACTTACTGGTTAACATTACTGAGTAGTTTTTTCCGATGAATTCATGCAATTTTGGATCAATGTGAGTAATAAAAAAAAATGGCATACTTGAAAACTGTTCTGCGGTATGCTGCCGCATAACGCCCGAGTGCGAGCCCGAGGACTCCCTCTACAACCGGCTCTGTAACTCAATAAATTTCAATTTTTCCATTTTATTATTAGACATTTTTAATAGTAAAAAAGTCAAGCTTTCTTTTGAGACTATTTAAAAAAATATCGTAGATGCCTAAATTGCGAAAAAAGTTAAATAAACAATTGATTTATTTTAAAAATTGTTTAAACAATCTTTTTTGTTATAAATAATAAAATAGGATGAAAGCGTGTAAAAAGCACTTTCCAAAACCCTCATAAAAATTTTAAATCGCGTAATTAGAAAGGAAGTTACAGGCGTTTGAAACTACCCCTGCAGGCATTGGGGTTGATAATTCAACCCCCCCTCACTTGGGGAGGGTTGGTAATCCTGGTCTATAAGTTTGTGGATTAACTACTGTTGAGTAGGCGAACATATTCTTAGAATTTAGAGACAATCGAAAAACATGACTTTTTGAGTTGGGGCAGTTGAGGAATAATGCCCCTATATTAATATATGTCGCAATTCAGGAGTTTCTTTCTTAGACATTGTTTTATTAGGTGTCGATGAGGCAGTATTCAGTTACATATCCTGTCAGTCTGTATAGTAATATCTCTAAATTATTTATCATGCATCTAATATATTTATGGTATCGTCGATGGGGCCACTTTAATGGAAGAAGAAAAATCCCGGTAATTTCCCGGTTTTTTTTCTCAGTTCGCAAACATTTTTCATGATCAATAAAATAAACAACTTTGGTCTCCAAAGCTAAAAGAAATTCCATTTGAAGTAATAAAAAATAAATTACAAATTAAAGCGCTCAAAGTGGAGCTCTTGAATTTTTTTGTTTTTAAATCAAAAAATGTCACATTCAAATGTTCAATAATTTACATGTATAAAATGGAAGTTAGGTACTAACACTTTTCTATTAAACAATTAAGAAATTTAAATAACATGACTGAATTTTAAATAATATCTAAGGTTGTTTAAGCTTCATGCCAAGTTTCCACTACATATAGAACTGTAGACAATAAATTGGAATTTAGATTGTTCTACAGGTTACAATTTTTGTATAAACAATTTTTTCTTAACATCATTGTTTTAGTGGTACTTTATAGAATTATCATGCTAAATTTCAAACATTTATAACTTTTTGTTGGAAAGTTGTTAGTATTTGAAACCCCGTAATTGATTATTCATGTGCCGTTGCTTAAATTTAAACAATTCACCATAATTTCACAGGAACTTTGTTCCTGGGAGCAGCAACAATATATTTGAGCAAAAATATTGTCTCTGACATGAATTTAATTTACTAAAAATGATTATTTATTATCACACCGCAGAATTTCACACTTTTTAATTTACTATTTTAAAAACGGCAAAAATAGTGCCCGACAAAATATTGCTACACTAGATTTATTTTATCATTTCTAGCAAGAAATTTCAAAACGAGAGTGGTTGCGACATTATA
>NC_046658.1:38361673-38366597 GCF_010883055.1 Belonocnema kinseyi
TTTCTGTACAAAGCAGCGGAGGAAGCTGCTGAAACACTCGGACTTGACTTCAGTATTAGGGGTGAGCAAAATGCATCAAATCTAATCTATCTCGAGTACTCATTCCTGAAAGCCCGGATTAAGAAGTCACAAGAAAAAAACTTTCGTGAACAGCTCCTCAATAAGAGGATGCACGGTCTCTTCCACAGAAATGTGAAGGATCAGTCAATGTCTTATGAGCTAACGTTTGCTTTCCTTAAACCGCCCTGATTGAAGTCTGGTACAGAGGGTTTCATTTTTGCATGCCAAGACGGTGTCATTTCCATCTTAACATACCGTCGCCACATTTTGAGCCAAGACATTCCCGATGATATCTGCAGGGCGTGCCATGCACACCCCGAGCATTTACATCTAAATGCTCCTAGGGAAATTGAGTCAATTGTCGAGAATGGGAAGTGCCGCATATACTGGAACTTTATATTCTCGACAATTGTTTCTGTTGCTCACTCGAGGCCTGACATGGTTCTTCTTGACTTCGAGAAGCGAACCATGTTCGTTATCGAATTTTCGGCACAAGCTGACAAAAACATCATAGCCCAGGCGCTTATCATCATCGGCGCTCATCATCGGCGCTCTTGAAGGTGCCGAGCTTTCACTTGCTAGTGGCCTAAAAAGCATCCCTGCGTGTCAACAATATTCTAGAACACTTGCGGGAAAAATGCAGAAGGCGGTTGTCCTTGGGTCGCTCCGTGTTCTTAGGGTGCACGAGGCTTTTGCTGGATCGTCGTATTGATTCCTTTACAGACTGTAACCACTTATCTCATGGTTGTGAGACGTGGTTGTGGCTGAAATTTTACCGCGATTTCGCTGGAAGCGGGTGCAATTTTTCAGATTAGCACCCGCTCCCGGCGAAATCCTGCGGTTGTCCTTATGACAAATTTTTAATTATATTCCAATTGGAAACGAGACGGGCGGCCCTCACTGTTTACGTTTCTATCCCCCCGAAATCAGTCCAAGGCCATTTGTAGGCAACCCATGACACTTAATTGAAAGCGAGAGTTAGGTGTATTTATAATCCTAGCTATATCAATATAAAATTCTAAATATTTTATATTGATCCACTGTATGTAAGAGGACCTCTTAAGAATCTGTTGGTATTTTTTGAGTCGCTCAATCGCAAAGCCTGCTGCAATCTTACAAATATAAAAAATTCTTTTTGAATTAAAGTATTTTTTCAATACATAGTTATTGAAAACATCAAAAGAAGTGACGCCAGACGAGTGACAAATACTTATGAAATGTATAAACGATGAATTTGTGAACTTCCTGGCAGTAAATATCAGAGGAGAACCTTTACGGAATTTATTATTAAAAATATCAAAGAAATTATGTAGGACGGGTGAGGCATAGTTGTGGAATATCTGAACAATCCATTTGTTTGTAGGAATAAATCCTCGCAATCGTATGCCCATCAACGTCTTCTTGAAAGCCCAATAAGTTACGTCCTACATAGCTGAAATTTCTACTCCAATCTGATGTCCACTAACACCTTCTCATTTATATCAACAAATAGATCTAATGTCATCTCTGATAGATATTGTGTCGGCGCGCAAGAAGGAAAGCCATTGAGGCGATAGCAGATCTTGACAATTTTCAATGTAATATAAATTATATTATTTTGGGACAAACAAAACTACAAATCCGGGGATAGGTGATGTCACATATGTTTAGTGTACAAGAGAGATTTCTGAGAATTGATAACTGAGGGTAAATATTTTTTAGGATACATGTAAACATTTCAGGGTTATTTGTTTTAGCGCGCAAGAGGGAATCGATCAACGTATCGTGTGAAATGAGTTTCAAGGTGACAATGTGACATATGAGGAGCGAAACCCATCTCACAGCCTTCTGCGCTCTAGCCGCAAGATTGCTAATCATTCAGAAAATCTGTATCCAGAAGCCTCCTTATCCCTCTACCAAAATCGCTTTTGTCCAAGTTACTAAAAAAATTAAGTTTCATCCCCTGCAATTGGTATTATTGTTTGGCCCCGGTAAGAACGAACGAATTGAATTCAATAAATACTCGTATGTGTGCACATATCGTATAATTTGAACAGTTTAGAATGCATAATCAATCGTATAATTAAAATATACCTTTTTAATACCTTTTATCGGGAAAGGATTGTGTCCCATTTAAATTCTATTTAATGTGATAAAAATCTCAACTAAAAATTGTATACATTTTAATAATGATTTGGACGATTAGGATTGAAGTCAGCTTAATAGTGTTTAATACCGTGAGACAAAAGCGAACATTGGAGACAATTTAATTCTCTCCAGTGAGTGAAGATTGGGAACAAAGCAATGCCATTGAATTGCATCAACTGGACTTGAAAGGTGGAGTCATTTAAATGCTATCTTCGGACTATAATTTTTGAGCAGATGAATAGTAATTAATTGCGTACACAAAATCCGGTAAATGAAGTTAATTGAATTGCTTTTTTGGAAGTATTCTGTTCATAAAATCAATGACCGACAAGATTGTTCCATTGCCAGCGCCGGCAAAATTGCCGCGTTGCCGGCACTAGCAGGCTAAACTGTATTCATTGAAAATAAACCTTTCGCTAAAAGGCCCAAAAAGAACTAATAAACAACGAAGACAATTGGTTAACAATGAATCTGAATTAGAGTGATGAGGTAAGTATCGTTTATGTAAGAGTATTTATTTTCAATGAGCCCCCTCTCAACTTTTATTTATACACTCATAACCTTGCCATTTTTCATCCGCAAAATGTGTAATTATAAAGAAAAATTATTTTCCGAATATTTTCAGGAAAAAATGTACATTCCTTCTAAGCAAATCAATATTCATAACATTTATACATGAACACATTTTTTTCAAACAATGGCTTCAATATTCACGGATGCAGAGTCGTTAAATTCAGTCAATTAAGACTTTCACTTCGATTCATTTGCATAAATAAACAATCTATTCTTCAATTGCTTTTCAGTGAATATTTCTATTTTTCATTTGTCTACCAACAATCTTTTTCTTATTTATTCACTCTCTTTCTTAAAAATAACCTTCAAAATAATGGGCAACCTATCAAATTGTAAGTATACACTCATAACCTTACCATCCATGACCCGTAACACTTATCATTAGTGAGAAAAATTATTTTCGGAATATTTTCAGGAAAAAATTAACATTAATTCTTATCAAATTATTAATGTTTATGGTGTTTCAACATAAACACACACTTATTTCTCCACTTCGTCACGATTCACAAATGTAATTCAAACGTTCACTACACTTCTGTTTTATTAATCAACCAATTATTCTTCAACTTCTCTTAAGTCAGAAATTTGACAATAAACAAATAAGATCGGCGTATTTAGTATAATTATTTTATAATTTTAAACGTTACGCGGCAAAAAATAAGATTAGTATGGTTACGTCGCCAATTGGATACTTCTGGCATCATTCTCTAACTTTTCGATATACGCACAGTGATCCCAGATCTGAAACGAGATGTGGTCCAATCTATGACAGGGCTATGGCCGTGTGAATATAGTAGGAGACGGTATAAATGACTGGGTTCCGCGCGCAACCCATTTCTCCTCTTCTGAATTTGAAAACTCGAAGGTGCACGATTGCCGATCGGAACACTTCGGCGGTTCTATTTATATCTCTATCCGCTTTGAAATAAAATCGAGAGATTAGGATTTTAATATTTCCAGGTTTCGATGCTGGCGATACTCATGATTTGAACACTTCGCGTGCCTCTTTATATGCGCATATTTTGAGGTTACGTTATTTCAAGCATAAAATATAAATAATAATACTATTATATATATCCATATATACATATGTTATTAATACAGTGTTTAATATTTTGTTGTAAATTATATTGTGTTCATTATATCGTATACTTTATATTGTGTATATTATTGTACATGATGAAAATAAATTATATAATTAAGCATGTGACATTATAAATTTATAAAGAATAGAATAGATTGTCTTCATTGTATACTTTTACAAGTTTTTACTATATACTTTTGCTCTCTTAAATTTTTAAATAAAACGAAGCTACATATTTTATCTCTGAGAATTTTTAGCTATATCACTATTTTATTCAATATTATAATTATATTAATATTAATATTAATTAGCTGTAAATGATTGTGCTGGGGGTTTTCAGCGTTTGATTTATCTGTTAAACCAAAAAAGTTTAAACAGCCTCCGGACTTTAGAAATGATAAAATTTGTTTATGAGAATCATTTGGAATTAAACAATTACAAATTATAGCTTCCTAGAATTTGGTTATATTATAATTTTTTCATGACTATTTGGGACTTCGATTTTTTAAGATTTAAAATTACTAGCAATTTTTAAAAGTGTTAATAACAAACTTTGTGCCTGTTAGTACTTATAATTTGTAATTGTTTTATTTTAAATGATTCTCATAAATAAATTTTCTAATTTTTAAAGGTGATTTGAATTTTTTCGCTTTAATAGATAAATTCCACTTCCAACGCTTAAAACTCTAGCACAATCATTTACAGCTAATTAATATTAATATCAATATCTGTTGAGATAATATTATTATAATTATAATATCATATATAGTTAATTATGTATAATATTGATTCTATTATAATGCACCCTTATTTATATACCTTATTTTTTCAAATTTTTATCTCCTAACTCATAATTTTAATTATTTTTTAGAATTCCTTGTCCACAATATAATATACAACAAAATATTAATGACTGTTTTAATATTCTTATTTTGCTTATATATTTTTATTTTTAAATTGTGCGAAATATTCAAATATCATTAAAATCACCAATTTCTTTAATTTCTTTCAAATGCGGATCAAGATATAAATAAGACTATTATAATATAACATAACTATAATAATATCATTAATAATATA
>NC_046658.1:38366697-38367809 GCF_010883055.1 Belonocnema kinseyi
AAGCTCTCGCTGCATTATACACACAATAATTGATAGCCCAGAGGTCGGATTCACCGGAAACATGTCCACGAAGCTCGTCATCCATTTCAGCCAGATCTTTAGTCTTGAGAGAAACCTTGGTGTTGATGTTTCTCCGGGTGGTAAAGCATCGCTCTTCATCTATTGGATGCCTGCCCGCGGTTGGTCCTAGTGTCGCCTCTCTTTCTTTGTTGCCGGCTTGTTCTAGCTGTGGTAGAGTAGACGTTCTGCTTACATAGCCCCTTTTACGGAGTAGTTCAGCATGGTTTCGCAGACGTTACTGCGAAAAGTGCGATAGCTCCGGGTGTTTCTCGTACCACAGATCATGCAGCCGTGCCATGTAACCCCGTTCACGGGCCACACTCGCATCGTAGCAGTCTAGCAAGTCGTGATTCAGTTGCTCTGTCCACCCGAAGGTCACGAGATCCCGCCGATCCATCGCATTGAATCCATTTTCATTGGCTCCCCCAGCTCTAGATTGGTCGGCATTGTTGGCCGACCCATTGTCGAGAGCCCTGCGCGTTCTGTTGTTTTGAACCGCTCTTACTACAACTATGTTTGGTGTTTTCATTGTTGTTTCCACGAGAAGCTAGGGAAACGGGTTCGTCCATTCTTGTAGAGCCCCGCATGCAAGGATAAGGCTGCGTACTCTGAGAGGTCGCCCGGTATCCCAGAGTCACCGTTCTAGACACCTCACCCAGTTGTCATTCAGCTTTCGGCACGGTTTTCACACCTCCGCTTGGGGGTTAATTCCTTCGGGACCACCCCTGGACAATTGTCCGCGACTGCCTATTTATTTTTGTAACCATATTCAGCAGAAACCCTTGGTACAGGGACCCTCTATCCGCAACCCGACGAGGTGTTCGGTGGATTTGTCATAGGCCCTTTGTTTTGATTCTAGAGGAATCAAAACCGAACTGATTGGACTGATTTCGGGGGGAGAGAAACGTAAACAGTGAGGGCCGTCTGTCTCGTTTCCAATTGGAATATATATATTACACCATTAAGCCATTTCCCTTTCGGGGTAGGCGTGACTCACTCGGTAGGGGAAAGGAGTAGTGTGTGGAAGGGATAGAGATTTTTCAGATTGATCC
>NC_046658.1:38367909-38378541 GCF_010883055.1 Belonocnema kinseyi
TAAAATCCTAATCTCTTGATTTTATTTCAAAGCGGATAGAGATATAAATAGAACCGCCGAAGTGTTCCGACCGGCAATCGTGCACCTTCGAGTTTTCAAATTTAGAAGAAGAGAAATGGGTTGCGCGCGCAACCCAGTCATTAATATCGTCTCCTACTATATTCACACGGACATAGCCCTGTCATAGCATTGGACCACATCTCGTTTCAGAACTGGGATCACTGTACACGCATGACCATCTTTCGAACGCATTTTGCCACGTGCACAAACTATACCACTATTCTCTGCTATATATTATGTACAGTATATAAATTTATATATATAGAAGAAATAATGTATGTATTCAAAACAGGTGTCTATGAAATAAATACTTTTAAATAAGCAGCTTTCATTATTTCCGTATGAGACACGTTTATAGGCAAATTTACAGGAATCTTCAAATTCACATTTTTATAGGTTAAAAAAATGTTGACAATCAAATTCCATTTCAGTCGGCGAGATACATATTTTGTACACAAAACAATTCTGATCAATTTTGTTTCGTCTAGTCCCTTCTTTGACTACACTTTAATCGCATTCGAATCGTTTCGCTGGCGCTGGACTCATTCCAATCGCTCTCTTTATCACTTTTAGACGTTTTTAAGCATTGAAATTATATATTCAAATATACGATAGAAAACCAATGGAAACGTTTCCATCGTAATCAATTCGAACTTTCTTACTGGGCCCCGGCGTACAGACATGTTGCCAGCTGACATCACAACATGAAATACCCAGGGGAGGTCAACGCAATGGGAAGTAGACCGCCGCGTACTATTATGATTATATTTAGTTCGCAGACCAATTGTACGCGCGCTGCTGTCGACAATGGGTGAACGGGGCAAGGGGAGGTTGACTTTTGAAATCGAAAGTGTTGACGGTCGACTGGCCCTGGAATTTGAAAACTGTCATGTGCGACTGATAACCTGAAAAACTTGTGTTTACAAATTTTCATTTACGTATTGCCATACGAAAGAATTAGTGCAAAATTATGGAAATATGATTTAAAAGGCATTAAAAATGGTTGTTTATTTGTCTTTTGTCTCATCTTCTTCAAATTTTGCTTTCAGTCTTTCATTTTCTTTTAATTATAATCAAACGAAAACACATTAAAGAACTATATACACATATACGTGCATTGATATATGCACATACGATCTAGTTCACAGACCAATTGTTCGCGGCGCTAGCCCTGGGTATCTATTTCCGCCTACTTGCCATTGCGTTGATCGCCCCTGATGAAATAACTTATTGGTATTAGCATGTTTCATAGTTGAGAAGAGAGGCACGAGTACATCAAAAACGGACGAATGTATCACAAATTGCGAATTAAATTAAATAATACTAAATTGATTTCATGTCATTTTCACGGTAGTTAATACACAGGTAAATCAAATGAAGTTTCAAAGAGAATGCACAGTTTGTACGGAAGTTTAGGTTACAGAGTGGTAAATGATTATTTCTTGATATGAATAAGAAATTAGAAGACTCAAAGGTTACTTTATCGGGTTTTTCATAGGAAATTGTTATTTTTAAAAAACATTCAAAGTTTATGTTAGGAATTTTTGCAGTAAATTGTTATTTCAAAGAAAAGTATCATTACGTATGAAAGAAAACTTACACATTTGAACATGTAAAGGTTAGTTTGCTGCTTCATGGCCAAAAATTTGGTATTTTTGAGAAAAAATTATTATGTATGGAAGAAAAGTTACAAGTTTAAACATATTTGAAGATTATGTAGGCAGCTCTCATAGGAAATCAGTATGTTTATGAAAACATAATTACTTTTCATAGAATACATACGACTTAAAATAGTGTACGATTATTTTTCGGTTTTTTCCGTCGAAAATTGGTATTTTTATGGAAAAATCATTGCGTTTTATAGAAAATTCACAAGCATTAAATATTTCAAGGTTTTTAAAAGGTTTTTTCACCACAGATTAGTATTTTTAATTTAGAGTTATTAGGGCTTGGCATTAGTCAAACAAAAATCATTCTAAAAGAATATTGAGAAGATTAAAAAATAATGGTTTTCATTGAAATGAAAACTCTTATCGATAAATTCAAGCAATACATTAAAAAAATAATAGTATGAAAACTTTTAAAATTTTACTAATTATAGAAATAAAAAATTAAAGGTGCCATATCTGGGCCAGATTAGGACCCCATTTTGGTTGCCCAGATCTGGACCCTGTCGGGTAGGGCATTTTATTTACGGTCTGGAGCTAGACAGATTACCCTATCCGGCCCACCTTTTTCCCGATCGGGGACCAACCGGCGCCTCGCCAAAATTTCTACACGGGTCACATAACAAAACAATTTCTGAAGTAAAATAATACCGGCACACAAAAAAGTCGTCTGTCCGACAGACTACACTGGCATATCTATATGTTTTTGGGGTTACTGAATTTTGAATCCGGTGTCCAACTAACCAAGTTGGGTCATATTTGATCTAAAAATGCAAAAATAGAGGTAAAATCGACGAAAACAGCCGTTTTTCGTGCATATTTTTGTAAAAAAAAAAATATATATCTTCATCTCCGGTGGACTTATCCAGCAGATGCTTAGGTTTTTGAGGTTACTGATTCTGAATTCGGGGTTTAAATAACCCAGTTGGCTCATATTTTATCGAAAAATGCAAAAATAGATGAAAAATCGACGGAAACAGCGATTTTTCCTGTATATTTTTGAAAAAAAAATTTTTTACGACCGGTGGACTTAACTAGCATATCTATATGTTTTTTTTTTTTTGGGTAAAGAGGACAGTGGTGAGAATCTCTTTAAGCGTGCTTCTTAATGCGACTTCAGCACAGTTTTAAAAACCATTATCAGTTTCTTTTTTTGTGTTTTTAAATCACTAGTTTACAATACTATACTTATACTAATACTATAACCTCCCAAATCAAAACAGATCATGTCTTTTAAGCGCAGTTTCAATTCCAATTTATCCACTTCCACTATAGCGCATAATTGTATGGGTGATCCAGATGCATTATGCTACATATGTGGTAAATTGGAAGTTTTAGAAAATCTAAGAGTAATCAGCGATGACATAAAAACAATTTATAAAAGCTATTTTTGTATGGAAGTACAAAACCAAATTGAAAATTGGGTTCCTGGCCAAATTTGCAGTGCTTGTTATAAGGCATTCAATCGATTGAAAGACAGGGAAGGAAATAAGAAAACCCTTGAGATTCAAGAACCTACAATATGGAGGAAGCCTCTTCGGAAAGAGGAATGCTACTTTTGTATGACAAACCTGACAGGAATCAATAGAAAAAAGAAAAGTGCTATCGAATATCCTAATATACCTAGCGTCACTAAATCTGTTGAATATAACGATGTTACAAAAAACTTACAAAATTTGTCACTTGACAGATAGACGACTGAAGCAGAAGAAAATAAAAGTACTGATGAAGATTTCGATTTTGATCGTGATGAAAGTGACATTTCAGATTATGGTAATGACGAGGATGATGATGAAAGCAGCGATGTTAATACAGAAGTGTACATAGCAGACAATGAAAAGAATAAAGTTGCTAAGCTATTAACGTCTGAAGAATTAAATGATTTATCGCGAGATCTCGGTCTCCCTAAAGATGCTTCAGAGTATCTTGCTTCCATTTTGAAAAAGAAGAACTTATTAGCTAAAGGAATTTAATCAAGTTTCTAAAAAAATGGGACAAAAGAGTTTACACAGTTTTTACTTCTGAAGAAAATGATCATGGAAAATAAGTCTATTGTAAAAACATTGACGGATTAATGAAAGAAATGAAACCTGGGCTGTATAGTCCGGAAAATTGAATGCCATTCATTGACTCTTCTAAGCGCAGTCTAAAAGCGATGTTATTGCATAATACTAATGTTTACGCTCCAATTGCAATCGCGCATTCTACGGAACTGAAAGAGCATTACATTAACTTAAAATTTTCCCTGGAAAAAATCAATTACTCAACTTATAAGTGGAAAATTTGCGGGGATCTCAAAATTTTTGGAATCGTTTTAGGACAGCAACCAGGGTATACAAAAACACCTTGTTACTTGTGCTTATAGAACAGTCAAGATCGCGTTCATCATTACAAAAGAAAAAGATGGCCAAAACGAACACCGTTTGAGCAAGGACAAAAAAATATAATTGAGGATCCTCTAGTTGACCCAAAAGAAGTTTTGATTCCACCCCTCCATATAAAGCTGGATCTTATGAAACAGTTTGTCAAAGCGCATGATAAGGATGGCAATTGCTATGCGTATTTGGAAGATCAATTTCCACAACTTTCCGAAGCAAAATTAAAAGAGGGGATCTTCGATGGACCGCAGATAAGAAAAATGTTGCAGGATCCAAAATTCATTACAAAAATGTCTGGCACTGAAAAAGATGCCTGGCTTAGTTTTAAAAATGTTGTAAAAAACTTTTAGAGTAATAAGAAATGTCCAGACTATCAAAATGTGGTTTCAGAAATGGTAACAAATTTTGGTAAACTAGGCTGCCTTATGAATTTGAAGCTACATTTTCTTCATTCGCATATAAATAAGTTTCTAGACAACCTGGGAGACTTTAGTGAAGAGCAAGGCGAACGTTTCTACCAGGACATAAAAGAGATGGAGAGGCGAGATCAGGGATGTTGGGATATACACATGATGGCTGACTACCGTTGGAGTTTAAAACGAGATCAAGTCAATCAAGGTACCAGATGAAAGGAAACCCACTACGTAGGTCTTTTGAGGACAAAAGGGTTCGATACAAGCCATATAAAGAAAAGTAAAGGAACCCTATAAGCGTGAGAGGCAAGGGGACTCACGGTAATAAAGCACCCCAAAGGGAACAGAATTTACTACGTCCACGTCGCTGTTCCTGGGTAACGCTAAAAGTAAATAAAAATTATTTACAAAAAATCCTACTATTGCCATGCAAGGAGACTAACGCAAATTAAAAACCTCGAAACGTGAGACGCAAAGGGAATCTACTGTGAACGACAATCCCAGTCGAGGAAGGTAAAGGTTTAAAAGTTTTCGTCGATCTTATGTCTAATTTTGCATTTTTCGATAAAATAGGAGCCGACTGGGTTTTTTGAACTCCGAGTTCAGAATCACTGATCCCAAAAACACAAGGATATGCTGGATAAGTCCACCGGGGATAAAGATATATGTCTTTTGCAAAAATATGCACGAAAAACCGCTGTTTTCGTCGATTTTACCTCTACTTTTGCATTTTTAGATCAAATATGAGCCAACTGGGTTATTTTGACCCCGGATTCGGATTTAGACCACCGGGTATTAAAAATATGTTTGTTGCAAAAGTATACAAGAAAAACCGCTGTATTCGCCGATATTTTACGTCTATTTTCGATTTTCGAAAAAGTATGAGCCAAATTGGTTATTTGGGCATAAAATTCGAATTCAGCGATCCAAAAGACATATAAATATGTTAGTTAAGTCAACCGGGCGAGAAAATATTTTTTTTTTGCAAAAATATACTTGAAAAATCGCTGTTTTTGTCGATTTTACGTCTATTTTTTTGTTTTTCAGAAATATACGAGCCAACTTCATTATTTGGACACCGGATTCGAATTCAGCGGCCCCAAAAATATATAGATATGCTAGTGTAGTCTGTCGGACAGACCACTTTTTTTATGTACCGGTGCAATTTTCTTCAATATTTACCCAATTTACCCATTCATACACGTAATGATTCCTTTTTTAAAATAACAATTTCTTATAAGAAACCCGTAACATAATATTGATCTGTTTAAAATAAAAAAATGTTTGCCAGACCTTAATAACTTTTATTTAAAAATACTAATCTATAATTTTAAAAACCTTGAAAAACCTTAAAATATTTAATTCTTTTGTTTTCTATAAAAAGCAATGATCTTTCCATAAAATACTTATTTTCTACGGAAAGAAGCGCAAAATAACTGTAAAATATTTTAAGTCGTATGTATTCTTTTAAAAGTAATTATTTTTTTCATAAACATATTGATTTCCTATGAGAGCTGCCTACACAATCTTCAAATATGTTTAAACTTGTAACTTTTCTTCTATAGATAATAATTTTTTCTCAAAAATACCAAATTTTTGGCGATGAAGCAGCAAACTAACCTTCACATGTTCAATTTTGTAAGTTTTCTTTTATACGTAATGATTCTTTTCATTGAAATACCAATTTCCTGCCAAAATTCCTATCACAACCTTTAAATGTTCAAACTTGTGAGTTTTCTTTCATACGTAATTATGTTTTCATAAAAATAAGAATTTCCTATGAAAAAAGCCCGAACATTACCTTTTAATATTAAAATTTGTAACTTTTCTATCAGAACCCTACCGAAAAGATTCTTGGAGTATATACTACAAAATCTTTAGGTCAAAGAAGCTCAGAGAAATTCTCCGCAGGCACTCAGGTAGATATTTTTAAAGATCCAGGAAGCTCGTTTAAATGGGCTGAAGGCTTTAAAATATCCTTTTCGAAATTGAAATAAGAATACGATCATAAATAACAAGCAGTGAGGCTATCTCAATAGAGTAGCCGAAACTCAAGGGTCCTTCGTTAAGCTTTAGAATTAAAATTTAGAAGTAGATTTTTTTAATTTCATAGTTAACAGCCTAAAACATAATAATTCGGAATCTACGGGTTTCGATGACCTTTTTTTTTAATGCTTAAATTGGAATTAATAGAACGGTTCTCGTAAATGGAATGATACGCCAAAAAAGACAACATTTTTGAATTCAACTAGAAAATTGTATATCAGTATATAAGTTATAATTATAAATAAGCATAATGAGAAAATTCATCAATTAAAAAAAAGTGTTAATAATTTGAAGAGAAATTTAAAAAGGGAGAGCGGATTAGCCACGACCAACTACTGTAAATAACTCTGCCCGCCCGGTACGTGACGAATACAAAAGGAACATTATATTACCGTCGCACCACTCTTAAAACGACCACTAAAAGGATCTTGAAAAGGACCCAAATCTCTCAAACTATCTCCGAGAATATTTTGTTTCAAATCGAATTTATTTATAGACTCAAATGGGCCAAGCTATTTCGCTAAAGAAAACTCAGAGATTTCTTTCGGTAGGGTTCTTCCAAATGGGGATCGAGATATAGATAGAAGTCCACCGAAGTCTTCCGAAGCTTTCAGATGGGCAATCATCGTACAGCAGAAAACCGAAGACGAATAGTGCATTTTCGGATTAGACCATCGACATAAAGTACTGGACCGCAGGATACGGCTGTCGGTAGTGGACCAGGGAATAGAAAGAAAGAAAAAATGGAGAAAGTAGCTGTGTCCTTTTCTAAGGATGGTGATTGGATCTACTCATCTTCCATCTGCTTTCATCCGAAATAGATCGACTGACCAATCACCAATCGCCATCCTTAGAAAAGGACAGGGCTACTTTCGCGATTTATCATCTCTTTCTATTCCCTGGACCACTTCCGATTGCCGTAGCCAGCGGTCCAGTACTATTTGTCGATGGCTTAGACACGTACTGAGAGTGGTGATCAAGCACCTTTGTTTTGCGGCTCCCAACCGGTAAGTATGATGGGGGTAAATTTCATCCACGATTTGGCAGCTCTGTTACCGACTATCCGAGCTCTGTTCTCAACTATGAAGGAGAGTCCACAATAGGATTTGAGAAACCGACGTACGTCGCTCGGCGTACGTGAATGCGCACGCATCGTATTACAAACTGTCTTGCAATTTTGAGGAGTTCACGTTCCACTGATCCCGCGATTCATAATGAGCAAAATGGCTGACAGTGTGATTTCTGCGTTTATCTAAAAAGTGCGGTTATATTTAAAAATTTTAGATTACTTTCCGATTATTTTGATCGCGTATCAATGGATACAGCTTCTTAGAATGTATGAAAAATATTATGAGCAATATGTCGTCGCAGGTTTGTAAAACCTCATCTTAAAGAAAGAATGCGTGATCTCTTTGGAGCCTATAAAATGACGCGGATGACAGTGAATCAATTTCAAAAACTTTATAAAATTGTCGGACCCGACTAGTGAAAACTAGTCTGAGACAACCATGGCCACCGGAGCTTCGACTGGCTCTCACAATGACGTAAGTATTTATTTAATTTAAAATTTAATTATTTAAATGTCATAGTGATGAATGTTATACTATACTTAGTGATTTCTCTGTGTATAAATGTTTATTACAGTGGCAGATTCCTCGCTCACGGTGACAGTCAATTTAATTTAATTGAGAGGAATTTAATGGAAGTGAAAAGAATTAGATAAATTTCGCAACAAAATTAACTGAGTTTAAAAAAACAATCAAGTGAATTCAAAACAATTAAAAAATACGAAAATAATCATTGAATTTAGTAAGTTTGGAATGGGTTAGGTAAAAGTAAACAGAATTAAAAGAATTTGGTGAAATCCCTAAGAATGTAAGGTAAGTTTTAAAGACTTAAAGATTAACAAAACAAAAACTTTTGAAAAATACAATGAATTGAGTAAAATTGAGTGAATTTAGAAGAATTCGAAAGAATTAACAAAGTTAAGCAATAAATTAATAAGAATTCCTTCTAAATTCAAAATGAATATGCAAAAAATATTTTTAAATTTCTTGAAATCATTAGAACCCTACAAAATCCTAGAAAACTTATTGAAATACCTTTAGAGCTCTAAAGATCCCATAAAATCATATAAGTCCTTGGAAATGTTGTAAAATCCCTTCGTATATTTAAAAATATCCTACTATCTTACAGGTCTTGTAAAATCCTTCCTCATCTTCCGAAATGTTCGGAAATTCTTTCAAACCACATTCAAATTTTTTAAATTCCTTTAAATTATTAAAACCCATGAAAATGCCCTTAAATTGATTAAAAATCTTTAAAATGCCTTGGACCCTGTAAAAAGGCACAAAATATTTGAAAGATTTTGAATTCCTTTAGAATTATTTAATGAAATACAATTTCTGGGAGTCCTTTGACATTGCCTAAAATATTTCAAATCCTTTAAAATTCCTCAGGCGTGGATCCAGAATGGAGGAGGTTGCCACAGAGTCATCCTCCACGCTCAAAAAACCCAGACCTCAGACATACATTTGCAAAATTCTTTTATGTCCTTTTTTCGGTGGTGCTCCCAACAAACTCTGATGTCTCCCCTCAACCCCTGTTCTTACCTCGACTCGCCCCTGAAATACCTTAAATTTCGGAATCTTTTACAATACCCTCAGATATTTCAAATCCTTTAAAATCTCATTAAATTAATTAAATTTATTAAAAATTTCTTTGCAAACTTTTAAAATAAAATAAAATATTTTAAATCATTTTAAATCTTTTGAAATTGTTGAAAGATCTTGAAAATTGCAAGAAATTTGGAAAAATACTTTAAAACATTTCAAATTCTTGTATTATTTTGTCAATTGCTCCTGATAATAAATTTAATAAAAACTTTTTAAATTACAAAAAATCCATTAAATTAAGTAGAATTAAGGGATTTTTTAAAGTATCTAACGCTTATGGGCTGCAAATAGGGTACCATATGAACTAAATTTTGAAAAAAGGGTACTTTAGAAAGTTTGACTGAATACAGGGTATTTTTTTATTTGTAATAACAATTTTTTATTATAGCTTGTACCGTTACTGATGAACGATCATGTGAAAAGGCCCTTAGGACGACTGCCTGAAAAGAAGTTTTGTAGTCCCTATAATTCTAATCTGTTTTTTAAGAGAAATAAATGGAATTATGTTTCAATCGTCTCTCAGAACCAGCAAATATTCATTAGATGTCGTCTGATTTGTCCCTCCCAATGGGCCAGTTTGATCTTCTGCTTTCTCTTCTTCTTGTTTTTCCTCTTCCTACTCGATCGGAAAATGCAGGAATATATCATCTAAAAGAATACACATATTTTCAATAAGAATAATTATTACTTTTTTTGAAAAAAGGACTAAAATAATCATTTACATTTGAAAACGTGTTACTGCAAAAGCTACCCAGATAGCATAAGAAATTCGGTGAAACTTTCCTGAAACTGACAATGTAAAGTTTAGAATATTGCATTGAAAGATTAAGGCAAGGCTCGTTCAACCAAGAGAATGTCCGCTTGTCAAATAATACTGCACGGCAATGTTGAGAACATTTTGGACAATTTATTTAACTTAATTCGATAAGTAGTATAGTATTCTATGGCACTTATGGGTGTGTACAGAACATTTTCTGGTCCTCCAGGAACACCTAGGGCACACATATTATTATGTTCCATAATAAAAAAAATGAAATCATAAAAATTTCAACATTTTGTTAGGTTCTATTTTTTGTCAGTATAGAAAATAGTCATGCTATGTATGTTCCGTCGTATTCTACGAGGGCCAAAATAACTTCTGCGCAGCCGTAGCTGCCACAGAATACTACTGTGCATCGAATGCCGTGCCAGTTCCATGAAATCTTCATCGAATTTGTTGAACTAACTGGGCAGTAACGTCTGAAAAATTTTTTCACGTCTCAAAGCTTGTATAATATATATTTTTTTTAATCGTACAGTCTGTCAAGTTAAAGCGTGGGTGGCTTTACTCGCAGTCGGTAAGGTGTATCGACATGATTTTGGTATCAAAATATTAAGAAGAGCTCCCTCTTTC
>NC_046658.1:38378641-38380639 GCF_010883055.1 Belonocnema kinseyi
GAGGGAGCTCTTCTTAATATTTTGACACCAAAATCATGTCGATACACCTTACCGACTGCGAGTAAAGCCACCCACGCTTTAACTTGACAGACTGTACCGTCATCATTTTCCGAATCTGACGCGGATTGGGCTTCATCCGAAGAGTAATCCACTTCAGATGAATCTTTGTTCATCTCCTGTGGTAACTTAAAGTTACTGCTGGTTCTAAAGTAGGTTAAAAATATTAATTAAAATTTTTTAAAAGTTTTGTCTTCACTTGATTTTTGGAAAATTAAGTTTTAATTTATTTTTTATTTTCATTTTTATAAATCCACATAAGTCCGGACACTTGCGCCTGGGATACCCTGTAAAACGGTCATTAAATGGTAGCGCATACGTATATAATTGCCATTATATACCTATGACGTCATATATATAATCGCCATTCCATAGCTATGAGCTGAAAAGCGATACTTTTGATCCACTCTGCAAACACGAAAAACAGCCATATTCATACGCCTGTCATATAAAACACTTTTTATTTATGCTTACTTGCGGTGAGCGACAGTTTTCTCAAGGAAATTTAAATCATTGAAATATTGCCATGGTTCAAGCGGAAATTGTCGTGCCGATCCAGATGGAATATACTTATTTAATTTTCCTCTGTATTTTGTATATCCAGCTTTAAACTGCTTCCATCGGTTCACTGTTTGCTTCACTGTAACAATTTGCGATTTGTAGTAATAAATATTGCATCAATATAATTTTTTTTACAATACTGCGATTTCCTTATCAAGATTGTGTATCTCTGCTGTTTTTTAATCAGGCAAGTAGTTCAATATAAACTTATTTATTGTTATGGACAATTATGTTTGCCTATTTAAGAAGAGCATTATTTTTAGAAAAACTTAGCATATTTAAATGCATCTGCCTCCAAATGATGTCCTTGGAAGATCGCGATCCGCCGTACTTACTTTCTTACGAAAAATGTCACATGATAGTACATTGTGGCAAAAGTACGGATAAGCAAACCTTAAGGGGGCGACATGCTATAAAAGTTTCGGAGTCGCAAGTGCATTCTTGAAGCCCTAAAAGGCGCCCCGCGCGCCTCGTGCTAGCCTACCGATGCTACCTTTTTTCAATATGTAAATCTTTAAACGCGTTTTTCTCGGTTACATAATTGCCCGGAAGATAACGCAAAAAGTATTTGACCGATTGAGTCCTCCTTCCCAGTGGGCAAAAAAATTAAGGATGTCCTAGAGGCGTGTTTGGGATATCCCTAATACGTCTTTTATAACATGTCTTTTAGTCATTTTAGGGATGCTCTTAAAAGTCTAATGTCAGTACAAAAGATGTCCCAAGAACGTCCACGTCTTCAAGACGTCCTTAGGTGATCTTTAGGACATCGAACGTCTTGAAGACGTTGATTGGCCTGACATAGGACGTCCTAGGAACGTTCCAAGGACGTTCTTGAGATTTTCATAGGTGTGTGCCCACTGGGTTGCATGCGCATATAGTTGAAATGATGGTCTTCTGTGTGAACCTCTCTGAACTGGAAACAAAATTTTTAAACAATTATTTTTAAAATAATTTCATGCATATTTTTGGATAAAAATCAAATTTTCTTAAATGGACACCATTTTGTCAAAAATCATTATTTAAAAAAAAATTTTGTTCACGCAGAAGCTATGAATATAAAATTCAAGAAACTTTTTTGTTTTTTTAGTTTCAGACGAATCTGTGAGAAACTAGATTGTGGGCAATTTTACATCTCCCGGCTGAACATTCTCAACATCTGCCCTTATAATTAAAAATGTAATGCATATTTATTACTGAAAAAATTTATTTCTTAGTTTAAAAGTGCTTTACTAAACCATAACAGTTTTGGAAAGATTCGTTATATTCGCAGACATGGGTCGCCCCCCTAAATGGATGTCAGCTTTTCTGTACAAATGTCACATACTACTTTTTATTAGAAATACAGAAGAAGTCCTATTAGAATCAAGAACGCAGAGCGGG
>NC_046658.1:38380739-38397209 GCF_010883055.1 Belonocnema kinseyi
TGAATCATTTCTGATCATTTTGTTTTAAAAGCTTTTCTTCCTTAAAGTTCTAATTATGCAGCAGTTTATGTAAATACGGTGCCGCCTCGTAACGAGCGCTAAACTCTCCTTTTGGGATTTTTATCACTCACCATATATTGCGCGAGGTGCTCGGGTCTGAGTTCTGCGAAAATTCGAATTCAATAAATCAATAATAGCTTTTGTTATACAGATTATTAATAACAGTTTAAAGGTAATTTGTAAAATAAAGTAAAAGAGTAAGTCATTCGGTTTAAAGAGATAAAAATGGATATTTAAGTTATTAGTCACTTTTTCTTACGTCGTTTTGAATTTTACAAACAAAACATTATTATCTACTTAAAAAAAATGAAAGTACGTGTTTCGATAATATTCTCTATTTTTTCTACCAAGTAGTAGAATTTTCAACTAATGAAGATAAATGTTAAACCAAAATGAAATAATTCAATTTCCAACCAAAATGATGAGTTTTCAAAGAAGAAGATTAAGTTTCTACTAGAAAGACAAATTTTTAATACAATCCATAAATTTCCAATGAAATATTGAAAGTTCTAACTGAAAAGGCAAATTTTTAACAAAATTGTTAGTTTTTCAACTAAAAAAAATTTTTTGAACAAAAAAGACAGCGACATTTTTAACTAAAAAAGAAAACATTGTGAGCCCACAATGGAATAGTTAAATTGTCTCTTGAAAACGATTAAATTTACACCAAAAAGAAGCAAATATTTTGATACAATAGTTAAATTTTCAGCCATGTAATTGAACTAAAAAGAAAAAGAAAATTCAACGAGAAAATTGAATAGTTGATATTCCAACTAAAAAATATTATATTATTAAGTAAAAAACAGTCGTATTCACAAAAAAAGACGAACGTTTGATAAAAAAAACTCAATTTTTATGTTCAAAAATTTTTTTTTTAATTTTTAATGAAATAGTCCAATTTTAATCGAAAAAAATGAATTTAGAAGTAAAAAAAATTTAAAAGCAAAAATTAAATAGTTAAATTTTCAACCAAAATGATGAGTTTTCAAAAGGTAAAATTGAACTTCCATAAATATATAGAAGTTGCAATAAAAGAAATGAACCAAAAACATTAATCTTCAAACAAAAAGTTGATAAGCAAGAAAAACTGACCGTACTTAAAATATTAAATGTTTGCATTTTCAAACTGAATAACTGACGCTTTAGATCTATTTTCGAATGAAATATAAACCTATATTAATAATGAGTATAAAAGAAGGTTTTTTTAATTCATCAAATTTAAATTTTCGCACAACTTGGACCCGAACAGATCGCGCACTCTGGTGAGTCGTAAACTCTCCCATAACGCCTCCAGTCAATGCACCAGAACGGCCGGATCTCGGAATGGCCGGAATGAGGCGTTGACCAATCAGAAACGTTCCGCGTAATTAGTGTAATTCTCGTGCCGAACTGAACCGAACTCAACCGAAGTGTTCGAAATTTTTAAGTTCTCGCCAAAAGGCGTTCCGTTCATTTCCAAAGTTGTCAAACACATGAACTGGAATGACCTTAACTCCAATCACAGAGCACCTTTGGCAAGAAGAAAAAGTGCCTTCTTGTCAAAGGTATTCTGTGATTAGTGTTCCGGTCATTCCGGTTCATGTGTTTCCGCGGAATGTTGCTGATTGGTCAACGCCTCATTCCGGCCATTCTGAGAAATGCATGGGATTCTTCTAATATCTTCTTCAAAACTTATTTTTTATATAAGTGTATTTGAACAATAGTTTTTTCTCAATTACTATTTAATGAAATAATAAAGTAATAATTATTATTAATTACAAATATATTATACAAATAAAGTTTTGTTTCGTGTATTTGCTTCATTTTTCCCCTCAGCTTTCACCGAAGTGAAGTTAGCTGATGGTTCAAGTGAAAATACCTCATTCTGATTCGCTGTCATGGGTAACTAAAGTATTTAAAAAAAGTGACTAACGTATTGAAAAAGTATGCGAAAATATTATTAAAGAACAATAATAATCCAAGTTTTAATGCAAATGTACCTGTAACTTCGCAGTCTGTTTTTTTGTTAAAATCATTAACAATACATGCCCATGAGCCTTTTCTCTTTAAATTATGTTTATATTGCTGGGAAAATTTATCATAGAGATTTGAGTGCTTTTGCACGAGCCGAATCAATACGAAATTAATATCCTCTTCTTCCATCATTAAAAAAACACTGTTCGTCGTTTATTTACCTACATGCCCGTGTACGCCTGTGGCGGAGATGGTGGGACAACAGCCAACCAGATGAGAGCGCTACATTAGGATTCCTATAGTAGCAGACGAAAATTTAGTTAAAAAATTTCTCTGTCAAGGGGCGCTCTCATCTGTTTTTAAATGTCGCTATGAAGAAAATTCATGAAAAGACGATTTGTACTGGCGCCAAGTGAAATACATGGCGTTTGGTTTCATAGTAATTCGCGGTCCATGCGCCCATTCCAATTTTACCGATTACGGAAAATTTTGCCGTAGTAGTCATTGAAAAATGAAAAAATACTATGCTCGAACATTGTTGTACGGCATGTCACTGCTTATGTCACATGTCCATGTTTGCGGCGGCTACGAAGAACTATTGTGGACTCAGCTGGCTCAACTGACATAAGCATAAACATTGACATACGTCTATTTCGTAAGTCAATACGCACGCATGTAAATTATAACATTTTGAGCCGAGCATTCCACACGAGTATATTAATTTCTGCACAATTAAATATATAAGTGTAATTCGATGAAATCATAGTGTTATTTAAGCATATAGAGAATTAGACTTAAAAATATAGAATTTGTAATAAATGTGTATTGTGAATTTCACGAGAAGAGCACAGCGCAAGACAAAAATAATTTTTCGGGACTGAAATTATTCTTTGAATTAAAAATAATATTTGAAAAAATTTGTTAAGATGACTGAAAACTCCTAGAAAATAAAACTCCCAACTCTGTCAAATCCCTACATATTGGAAAATTCCCGAATAATAAAATATCCGAACTGGAAAATTCTCGATTAATCAGAGTCCCGAATAATGAATTGCCTGAATAATAAAATTCCCGAAGAGTTTATAAGACTGAAATGTTAAATTCCGGAATAATAAAATTTCCCAAACTTTATAATAGTACTAAATTTGAAAATTGCAGAATTATAAAATATTCTAAATAAAAAATTCCTGAATTTAAACAATGAAACATTTTTTGCTTATTAATATTATTTATTAAAAATACAATAATATAATTTTTTATTATAAGTTTGATTTATTAAAAATATTTCATTACTATTCATTGAAAAACAATTTTTTAAATAGTTTTCGGCTGTTATATTATTCGCGGATTTCCTACTTCGGATATTTTATCATTCGGCAATTTTCTATCGGGAATTTTAAAATTCCGTAATATTAACTGTGGGGAATTTTGCTCTTCGGGAATTTTTCCATTCAGATATTTTATAACAAGAATTTTCAAAAATTCGGTAATGTCATAAACTGTCGGCAATCTTTTTATTCGGAAATTGTACAGATTTGAGCAAGTTTATTTTTCAGGATTTTTCAGTCGTCCAAACATTTTCATCCAGACATATATATTTTCCCAATTATTGTTATTTAAGAATGAAACATTAATTTTATAAACTTTAAAACAAAAATTTTTTTTTTTTGGTTAGAAAAATATTTTATCAATGTATTTTTCATAAACAAAGAATGTTAATAAAACAATTGTTAATTTTTTTAATTCGGGAATTTTATAATCTGGTAATTTTCCAGTTCATATATTTTGTTTCGGGATTTTCCAGTCGCCCCGATTTTTGAGCACAGGTGTATTTGGATTTTATTTTTCATTTTTAAAAATCTATTTAATTAAATTAAAAAATTACACATTTTTTAAAATGAATATTATAATTTAATTGAATAATTTACAGAAAATAAAAAATAATTTTCAAATACTCTTATAATGAAAAATAATGATAATTATATAATAAGTGTTATTGTTCGTGCACAAATCTTGGATTTCCCCCACATAACCTGAAATAACTAATTGAGTGTAACGGGGCAAACGGTAGATGATGCTTGGCAAAATATAGGCTACGTACTTCAACGATTACAAGTTCCCATTCAAGGTAAATAAAAGTATTTTTTATCTTTTTACGTTATTTATGTGGTTATATAATATCTTCTCACAAGGTCAATTTTCAGATCCGATAAAGCGTTGGAATCAACTTAGAACCAATTTTATACGACACTATAATAAAGTAAATACTAATTGGTATTTATATAATGACATATGCAATTAATTCCTCGTGGGACACTAAATCAAGAAGGTAAAAGTCGAGCTATAGATTTATGTTCTGTAAGCTTTAAGGTTCAAAAATACCTACTCTTTTATGTAATCCAGTTACCTCAGTGGACACAACATTTCAAGACGTATAATTACAACTGAATTTAGGTATTTGAAACGCACATCTCACGATGAAATATTTCTGACAAAAATTAGTCCATAATTATTGTCATGATTTCGCCTCTATTGGGTTTCGAATAAAGCATGAATTACGGTTATATTACAGGTAATTTATAGTAACTTAGCATAAACTGCAGAAAATTCCATTTAAATGTCTATAAATTTCGGGCAATTTATGAAAATTTTTGGTCATTTATGGAAATTTTACAGGTAAATTACCATTAATTCCCGAAAGTTCAATATTAAACATTGGTATACATTCCCAGAAATTTTTGGGAATTTATGGTAATATCACAAGCCCGTGAAGTTGGCAACCCAACTCTAAAATATCAGATTTTTTATATGGAATCGTTTGGTGGTAGTTTGGTGGTGTTTGGTGGTCAACTTTGAAGGTTTGGTGGTCAAAATTTAAAAAGTTATTGATTTTTCAAACTTGGGGTGCCAACTTCAAGGTGGCACAGCACTTTTTAATATTTTCAAAACATTCTTTTTCGTATCGTTTGATGGTAGTTTGGTGGCGTTTGGTAGTCGACCGTGAACGTTTGATGGTCAAAATAAAAAAAGTTATCGAGTTTTCAAAATTGGTGCGTCAACTTCCGTTAGCACCCCACTTCAATTTTATTTTTTAATTCCTTATAACATCGTTTGGTGGTCGTTTGTTGGTGTTTAGTAGTGATTTCTGAACGTTTTGTGTTCGAAATTACAAGATATATCGGATCTTTTAGAAAATACATGTGGCCCGTGACGGGACTCTGCGCATGCTTATGCGCATGTGTGATTGGTGCGAAATTTGAATTTTAAAATGCTCTTTTTCAATGTGAACGCTGTTTGGCAAGTATAATTGTACATAATTGTAGTTTTTAAGTTTTCGAACATTATAAGTTTTATTTTTTTTAAATCTGAACTCTCTTATTATTTTATATTTTAAGTTTTTCGAATTTTAATTACAAGGTAATCTTTTGAAATTGACTCAAAGTCCTGGTCCGGAAACTTCATTAAGGCAATGTACATTGAAATAAGTTCTTTTACTGTAAACTAAATCAAACAATACTTAAAAATACAATTGTAACAGAACCATAATTCAGTATCAATTCAGTATCGCGCTCAGTCTTTGTATTTTTCCCACATTTGTCCACCTTTTGCAATACATTTTATTTTCAGCTACCTTCAAAAACGTATCATTTCAATCAATTTGTAATATTAAAATTCATAATATTCATTAGTACAAAACATAAATATTTTTATTGCTTTGTTTTTATATATTTTTTTAAATCTTGTTTTTTGAAAATTGGAAGAAAATCTACTCATTCTGTCTCGAAATTATTTATAGAAAACTTGTAGATCGTTTTTGGGTGAACAAATTTGTTCTATTAATTTTTTTTAATACCTTGTTTCGTTTTCCAAAAAATTTTATTTTTTTCATTTTTAATGTTATTTGTAAGATTGTTAAAATTATTTTATTATTTATTTATTGATAATTAATTTTTAATGTGATTTAATTTTTCTACGTGTCCTATCAAAATATTATTTATTACAAATTTTTAACTCTTTTTTGGATGAACAACTTTTGTCAATCCATTTTTTTTTATAGTTTGTGTCGTTTGTTAAAAAATGGAATCGTTTAATTTTTCTTTTGGTTTTTTACGTATAAAACAAAAACCACGTATCCTATCAAACAAGTATTCAAAACAAATTTGTAGTTCTTTTTTGGTTAAACACCTTTTGTCTCCTTATTTTTTTATGTGGCTTGTGTCGTTTGTGTCGTTTTGTGTCGTTTGTGTCGTTTATGCTAAGTTCCTCTAAATTTTATAAAAGGTGATTAAAGAATAGTGACAGAAATTAAGATTGAAGAATTAGCTATGAACTGAAGTTCCTGGATGGTAAATAATATTAATCTTTTAAATTTTGTTTGTATTTTTTTGGGGGAATTCTGAAAATTTTGACAATAATTCCAAATTCAGACAAATTCTCTTCATCTAAAAAACTCATAAAGTGTACTGTACATTTTTATTTGAAGATTTCTTGAAGAATTCTACACTATCATGTGGAAATATGTACCTACCGCTAGAAGAGGAAAGTCACATTTTGAGTAAACGAGTTGATAAGGCAAGAGAGAATTTTTCAGAAGTTTTCTTCTATGTAATATTTTTAGGACATGCAGTTTCAAAATTTCGTCTTCTTAATAAATATTTATCTGAAATCCGTTATTTTTTTCTGCGGTAATATAAATATTGGTTCTAAAAAGTTTGTGTAAGTGTATTTCTGAAAAATTTCATATATTATATATTCTATTTAAGACTTAAAAATCTTTTGTGAGTGCTATAATCCATTGAAAAAATATATATTTCATTCTTGAAGGATAAAAACTTATTAGCTTCTCATTGGAAATATTTTCGCTGCAGAATAGAGAAATCCAGATAACTCTATATGAAACTACTATCAGAAAGCGAATTATGGTTCTGTTACTGTTGTCTTTTTAACTATTGTTTGATTTAATTTACAGTAAAGGAACTTATTTCAAGGTACATTGCCTTAATGAAGTTTCCGGACCAGGACTTTGAGTCAATTTCCAAAGATTACCTTGTAATTAAAAGTCGAAAAACTTAAAATATAAAATAATAAGAGAGTTCAGATTTCAAAAATAATAAAACCTATAATGGTCGAAAACTTAAAAACTACAATTATGTACAATTATACTTGCCAAACAGCGTTCACATTGAAAAAGAGCATTTTGAAATTCAAATTTCGCACCAATCACACATGCGCATAAGCATGCGCAGAGTCCCATCACGGGCCACATGTATTTTCTAAAAGATCCGATATATCCTGTAATTTCGACCACCAAACGTTCAGAAATAACTACCAAACACCAACAAATGACCACCAAACGTTGTCATAAGGAATTAAAAAAGAAAATTGAAGTGGGGTGCTAACGGATGTTGACGCACCAACTTTGAAAACTCGATAACTTTTTTTATTTTGACCATCAAACGTTCACGGTCGACTACCAAACACCACCAAACGACCACCAAACGATACCAAAAAGAATTTTTTGAAAATATTAAAAAGCGCTGTGCCACCGTGAAGTTGGCACCCCAAGTTTGAAAAATCAATAACTTTTTAAATTTTGACCACCAAACCTTCAAAGTTGACCACCAAACACCACCAAACGACTACCAAACGATTCCATATAAAAAAATCTGATATTTTTGAGTTGGGGTGCCAACTTCATGGGCTTTAATATCACAGGTAGTTTAAGATAACGTACCACATTTTCCCCAATATTCAATTTAAAAATTTCTGCATTTCCGGAAATGTGTAGAAATTTTGCGTCATTTATGGTAATTTAACAGTTTAAAATTGTAAATTACCCAAAATTCAATTTAAAACATTTTTATGAAAATTTGGGAACTTTATGAATTTTTTGGGTCATTTATGGTAACATTACAGGCAATTTATGGTAAATTACTATGAATTGCCTCAAATTCAATTTAAATGTCTAAAAATGTTCGTATATTTTAGGTCATGTATGATAATTTTACAGTTAAATATGGTTAATTATCATAAAAAATCGAAAATTAATTTCAAAAATTTTTATAAGTTTCCAGAAATTGAAGGTAATATTACAGGTAAATAATGCTAACTCAAGATAAATTACCTAAACATTGAATGAAAAAAATTCTATAAATTTCATAAAATTTTTGGTAATTCTATTAATTATAGACAGTAACTTTCCATAAATTACCGCAAAATTCTATTTTCTGCAATTAAAATTTCCTTATAGTTATTACGGTGAGTGGGCTGATTATCGTAAAATGCGAGCTCATAGATGTATCATTTTAGTTATTTACCTCTGACGTCACTTTTTACTCTCCAGAGAGTAAAAAGTAGAGCTTTAGCCCTATAGGCTTTGAAAATAACTGAAATCATGGATGAGTCTTATAAAATAATGTTTTTTTTTATACGTGCGTAATTCCCCACGGAAAACTACCTAACGTAAAAATGAGTAGATGCTTCATTTCCGTCGGAAGGGTTCGGCCCCCGGAACCCCTGTTTACAGCCTCCACCACCCGTTATTGCGCAGTTAAAACAAAAAATAGTATGAGTAACTCGTGCGGGGCCACCGATTGCCCGCACTCATTGCTCAATATACTATTACTGATAGAAGATCAAATATGGTGTAATTTTTTTCAAGGGGCATAATTTCAATATTCAACAAAACATTTTATTACACACAAGACAGAAATGGCCACCTTTTGCCCCTGAAAAAAGGGGCGAAAGTAACATACATTTCACGTAAACCACATTTGTGGGGCGAAATTAAAATTCGCGGGACGAAAGTAAAATTGAAATTTCTTTCACAATGTTTTCGCACAGAGCGGAACGAAACATGCACCTAGGATAATATTATTAGTAGCTGCACACATCTTTCTAAGGTTCTACTGGACATCTCCACCCCTACAATAATATTCAACAACCCCAAGAATAACACATTCAGTCGAAGGCACGGGAGATGGATTATGTTAAAATTATTTTTAATTTGGAATTTTTTGCAGTTCTATTAGAATGCGGTTGAGATGGGTTTTGTCAAGTGTACCGAGGGTGGTTATTTGCGGATGTTAAAATTTATTACAGGGCTTGAGAGATCAAGTTGAGTTTTTAAAAGGATTGCGGGTGATGTATTTTTAGTTTGAAATTTTTTGGCTGTTTTAGTCTAAGGCAGCTGCAAATTAAAATTTTTAAATGTACTATTTTCAAATGTAATATTTTTATTTTGAAAATTTGTTGCCTGTTTTAATTGAAGGCAGCTTAGATAGGTTTTGTTAAATGTACTACGGGCTGCTTTTAAAGGTTTATGAATATTATAGTGGAGATATGCATATTAACTGGAATTTAGGGAAGGTATCTCACGTGATTATTTTTAATTTGCATTTTTTTCCACTTTTAGTAAAATCTATTTAAAATGGGGTTTCAATGTACTAGGGGTGCTTTTTGGGAGTTGCTGAATATTAAAATGGAAAAATACGAATAAATTCAAAATGAATCAAAGCTTATTCTAATGAATTCAAAAGTATTCCAAATATTTTTATTGCTGAGCTTTAAACTGTTGAATGGAAAAGCGAATAATATATAAAAAAATAATAAATAATATAGAATATGTATAATAATATATAAATAATAATGTATTATAATAATAAAATATATTTATAACACAAATAATATAATAATATAATAATAAAATAATACAGGGAAAAGGGAAAGCAGGGGGCTTGGCACGAAATGAACTTGTTCATTAAGTGAATTTAAAGAATGTATTCATATTCACTTACTTTAATTTCAGTACATGCTACTTAAAAAATATTGGCGATCTGGAAAATGCTTCTCAAGGAATGGTGAAAGTTCATCCTCAATCTCAAGAATTGTATTACAAGAAATGAAATATAAGTTGAATGAAAGAAAAGAGTTGAATTTTTACGTTCCAATTCGAATCCAGTATAGTTTAGGTTATAAACGTCACATGTAAACGTAAAATTAGATATTGAGTTGAAAACTAGGGTAATCAACTGAAGAGGCCTGAGGCAAATTTTTGTTTATTATAAAATTTTACAATTAGAATAAAAAATCTTGTAATTATAAATGTGTATGGCCAAAAAAAACTTTCCCCTATGCTTCTCATTTCATTAACTAAGATTGTAAGTCGATTCATGATTTCATGTGGACATGAGTTCTTATATGAAACAATATCGATAAGTTGGGAATTGTGGAAGAAATTGTAATAATTTTTTTCTATCACTAAATATGCTGTACAACCCTCCATGAAATGTCTTATGGACACCTATAGAAATGGACAAAAGGATATATAGAACCATATAGAGCTCTATCGAAATTTTATAAATTCTATATGCCTCTATCTGGTTCTATATATCCTTTTGTCCATTTGTATCAGTTTCTATAAGCTATGTAATAGAGGGAAATTAACAAAAATAATTTGTTTACGCTTATTTCTTTTTCGACGGGAAACGTTACTTTTGCCGTCAATCCCATACGACTAGCAATTGCAGAGGAATCTATGGAATGCGAGACGTCTGATGATTTTCTTTCGACGGCTTTTCCCTCAAACCAGGAAGGTTCATCCATAACTCGTTCATTGTTAAATAGAATTATACAATTGCCCTCTTTAATTCAAAGAGACCCAAGCAACGTTCACCATCAGACTTCGAACAACGTCATTTGTTCCCCATGTACACCATCCACCTCAACCACAAAAGACACCTTGGGAAGTGATTTCAGTCTGACTGCACCAATAATAACGAATATGACGCCGAAGATTTCAAATTTTTCCCTTATGAAGCCAACTTCGCAAGAAGTATCGGACAATGATTTTTGTCCAACTGAACCACCAACAATAACAAATTCCTTCCAAAACGGGACATCGAAGAATTTTATTGGATCAGCGTCGAAAAAGGCAGGGCTTCAGAAAGGCATGACTCAAATGAAATGGGCGATATTGAAGAATTGTCCTTTCCTAAAAATATAAAATACGAAATACTAACCTTTGAAGATGAGATCATCACTGTCGAAGATGACGACGCTGCGCCAGAAGTTCATTTGGTATCAAAATCACCACAATTCACGCGCAATTTACAGCAATCATCAATTAACGACATGCAATCTGTCGTTCATGCATTTTTTGAAAATGAATGGCGTACAGGGACTTTGTGAGAAACTGAACTTTGAAAAATTATGTCTCATGGCCGTCAAAAATTGATGCTGCCCACAGAATCCAATAAGATATTCCAACTACCATCCACCAGAGTTTCCTCATCAGATATTAATTGGCCAAATATGTTAGATGAATCCAATGACGCTTTATCATCGGTAGATTTAGATGAACAGTCGTCATCATTAGAGCAAATATCTAAATTTCCAAAAATCATCGAGAAGCCAAACAAGCAGAACACTAAATCAACGAAAGTTGTAAATCCTTTTATTGCATGCGCAGTCAATAAGAAGCGACCACCACTTTCTAAAATTATGAACAGAAGCTCGACAAAGAAAAGCAAGATCGTACCTCCTCTGGACAAGTTCGCAGATGATAAAAGGAAACAAGAAAAAAAATCAGAACAGTCCGATGTTGCACAGGCAATTCTTCGTTCGGCAGATAATTTTCAAAAACTAATTGATCCTTTTTCAGATTTAATGAAATTAAAGACACAAATTCTCCAAAACCAGATATAAAGGCAACAGGTTCAACCACAGATGCCGCTTGTTCAAGGTGATGCATTGTTCAACCTACTTCGCCATCACTGGTTGCAGTTAACCATAAAACAACAGGAAGAATTATTCCCTGTCGCACTCAACGTCTTAGAACGATTCCAATATGAGGAATAGATCAACTGGAAATTATTCAATAGTCCTAATTAAAGTTTCATATTCTTCTATACCACTATAATATCCTACTTTAATACTTCAAGTATATGTGATTGACAGACATATATCAGTGTCATAAATATTCTAACTTTGTTACTTGTATTTTATATTTTATTATATTCCTTCGCTACAGAAGCTTTTACCTGGTGAAAGTATCGGATAGGAATTCCTTCCGAACCAAACTGATGAATTCCGGAATCTGTATCGAATCAATCCGAGTTCATTCGGACCAATCCAAAAAAGTTCTACATTTCCTTAGATACGAATCGGGTAAACATGAATAATATGGAATCCGAGCCAATCCGAACCATATTTTTAATCCAAATGAATACTGACCAATCCAACCTCGGGTTGATATACACTTCATTTCCAGTCCAAATCAATTCGGATGAATCGACGTTCGGATGAATTGGAATAATTCTGATTGAAAATCGCTTCAGGTCAATCCGAGTTCGGATTAATTCGGATTGAAAATTTGATTCAGATTGATTCTGATTGAGTCGAATTAATTTTTAAAGGATTTAGATCACACGAAATGTAGAAATATTTTTCGGATTGGTTATAATTAACTCGGATTGGTTCGGATACAGATTCCGGAATGATTCGGATATGACTTTGGATTGGTTCGGAACGAATTCCTATCCGATACATTCACCAGGTCTGTTCTATTTATCTATATACATATTTGTATAGTATTCAAGGGATTGAACGAAAAAATTTTACTTCGATCTGGAAAAATAATTTACAACCAAAAAATAAAAATAAAATGTATGTTTTTACACAAGATCAATGAATTTTTGAAAATATTGATTTATTCTTCTTTAAAAGCAAATTGAATTGTAGCATAGAATCGCTTCATTTCGGACAGTTTTCCTGAGGGCCCTATGACATGATCGTTCGTCAGCAGCTGTATAAGCAATCATACATTCACTTTTCGCAAACAATTTTTCTTCAGTGAGAAAAATCTCATGATCATTTTTAATTAAGTTATGCCTTTCAATAATAATTTTAGTTTTAACTTTCCACTGAAAATTATTTGCAGATGTTTTTCTCACTTATGCAGAAAAATCTTTTGTGGGGCAAACGTACTGAATCGTCAGGTGGTAGAGTGAGAAGCTGATAAAAAAATGTATCCGAATGTTGATTGAATTTGTATTAATTATTAAGTTCAATATTTTACTGATATTTTAGTTTTCGATTAAAGACATTAATTTGTAATTTTTATTATGCTATAATACTAAAAGATAAAATTTTTGTATAATTACAAATAACTAAATGGCCAATTATAATCTTTATTTTAATTTTGAAAGTATCAAAATTTCAGTAACATATTTTAATAGGGGAAATGAAATTATGAGAAATTTTATACAATAAATTGTAAATAATTTCTTCACATCTATGAGAAATTTTGAGGGTAAAAAATTAATTACACGCAATATAAAATGTTATCGTTTGCAAAAAAGACCATAACGATATTTTTTACATTCTCATAATGAGAAGTTATTGGTTGGAAGATTTTAACGAAGTCCACCTTCCGGCAACGTAAAATAATCCGCCAATGTTTCGCTTTGTTCTTCAACGTCGGCAGGAATATTCACTTCCTCGTCGATGATTTCATTCTCGACTAGGTCCTCTCTGTATCTGCCGCGGGCAGTAGGAACACCATTTAGCCTATTACGCTCACGTTGCGGGAGTTCATCAGCGATGATAAAGCTATGCAGACATACAAGTGCACGCACTATGGATATTGAAGTTTCCAATTTATAATCCAATCGATTTTGGAGAATTTGCCATCTCGCTGTTAGTATTCCAAAACTGTCTTCAATAAAATTTCGGGCTCTAGATAACCTTTAATAAATGCGTAAAGTATGTAAGAAAAACCTTCAATTTTGGTATTTTAATACAATTTTAATAATTATCAAATTTGAATTACAAATTAAGAGAGACCAAAAAAATGCGTAAAAAGATGAAAGCTTCCAAGCGTCAGGGGCATGTACAGTAATAGAGGTTTAATCTGAAATTTGGATTTAATGAAATAAAATTTTTCAACAAGTATTTATAATAATTTAAATAATAATTAAGATTAGAAATAAATTTGATCAAGTGGACTTTTGAAAATATAACACAATTAAAATAATGCAACGAGATATGTTAATATTTATAATAATGTTTGAGTTGGAATGCCAGAAATTTGACGAGAGTAAGGAACCTAGAAAACAAAAACATACTGATAAGGAAAGTTGCAGATTGAATACTTATTTTTAAAGATTACAAAGAATATTTTAATGGATTTTAGTAATTTAATGGGATTTGAAAGGATCTAAAATATATGAAGGTATTGTACAAGATTACAAGTTTTAAGGTATTTCAGGGGCAAGTCGAGGTAAGGACGGGGGGCACCTCAGTTTGTTAGGAGCACAGCCAAAAAAGGACATAACACAAATTTTTGACATGTAAGTCTAGGTTTTCGAGGGACGCCCCGGATCGGCGAATGAGACATTTAAAACAATTTACAATATTCTAGGCAATTTTAAAGGAATCTCGGAACTTTTATTTATACCTTTAAATTATTTTAAAGGATTTCAAAAACTTTGAAATATTTTAAGCGGTTTGAAAGAATTTCCTACACTTTTGTAAGATATGAAAGGATTTTACAGAACCTGTAAAGTTGTAGGATATTCTAAAATATTCCAAGGGATTTTGTAATATTTCCAAGGATTTCAATGAATTTATGGGATCTTTAGACCTTTGAAGGTAGTTTAATCAGCTTTCCAGGATTTTGTAGGGTTTCAAAGATTTCAAGAGATTTTAAAATATTTTCTGTATATTTATTTCGAATTTCAACTGAATTCTTATAAACTGATTGCCCAATTTTTTTTAATTCTTTCGACTTCTTCTAAATTCACTCATTTTTACTCAATTCAGTGGATTTTTCAAAACTTTTTGTTTAATTCATCTTGAAGTCTTTAAAACTTACCTTAAATTCTTAGGTAGTTCACAAAATTCTCTTCAATTCTCTTTTTTTTAACCCATTCCAAACTTACTAAATTCAATGTATTTTTTCATACTTTTGAATTGTTTTGAATTCACTTGATTTTTTGGTTTGAATTCAGTTGAATTTTTTACGAATTTAATCAAATTCTTCTCCCTTCTATTAAATTTCTCTCAATTCAATCAAATTTTATTCTAATCAATGCAATTTTTTCGTTTTTTATAATTATTTCCAATTCGTTTCAATTCTTTTCAATTTAACTTGAATGGTTTTGTAGTCATTAATTACTTTCTTGATTATAAATTAGAAGGGTTTCAAAAATTTAAAGATTTTAATTTTTTCAATTCACCCAGAATTCTTTTAAATTCTTTGGAATTATCTTTATTCTTTAATTTTATTCAATTTTTATAAATTCGCTCATTTTTATTTAATTCAATGGATTTTTCTAAATATAAAGAAATTTTTACTTATTTTATCCTAAATTCTTTTCGCCTGCCGAATTCTTTTAAATCCTTTGGAATTTAACTGGAATTGTTTTGAAGTCTCATGAGTTTATCCTTAATTTGTTACTCTTTAAGCGTAAAAAGAGTAGCCTCTCCGCATAGCAAAAAGTACCCTTTTTCTTATATTTTATTGTATATGTCATATGAAGTCTGACATTAGCATATTTACCTATAATTGAAGGCCTTTTGTCTGTCCGTAAGGCCATTGCGCCTAGCAAAAGTTTTCATCATATACATTCTTCTTGTAAAAATTTCATCCCCTATGAAGAAGTGTGGCAAAGGAATATTAGAGCGCGGAAGAATACCATTGCCGGGAATGTCAGCTTCACCAGTTTCCAGAGTTTGAAATAAATCGGTATTTTGAAATGAAGATTCACCACTAACCGAGTCTGTAAAAAATAAAAAATTTGCTTATTACATACAAGTTATAAGATAATTGCGATAATCAATCGTCTGAGATTCAACAAAAAATCCCATCAAGAGCACCGATGAAGTTAGGAAAATCCCATCTGACTCTAAATCCTTGTGCAACAATGCTCCACTGTGCACAAGTGTTCCACGCTAGGTACGTAGGTAATAGAAGGTCCCAAATGAGTAGGCATACTTCTAATATTATTTCGTATGCCGTACTTTTTCTAACGCGAAAAAAAATTTCTGTCGTCCATTGGCTGTCACCGTGAGCCAGGAATCTGTCATCGTAATAAACATTTATACACAGAGAAATTACTAAGTATAGTATAACGTTTATTACTATAACATTTAAATAATTAAATTTTAAATTAAATAAATACTTACGTCATTGTGAGAGCTAGTAGAAGCTCCGATGGCAATGGTCGTCTCAGACTAGTTTTCACTAGTCGAGGTCCTACAATTTTATAAAGTTTTTGAAATTGATTCACTGTCATCTGCGTCATTTTATAAAACTCTTCTTCATCATAATTTGAAAAATATAAAAACACCCTTCCATGAGCTCCTCATTTGAGTAAAAACGCTTACCGGTGAGCCATCTCTTCAGGTTAGGGAACAAGTAATAGTCGCTGGGGGCCAGGTCTGGTGAATACGGTG
>NC_046658.1:38397309-38403288 GCF_010883055.1 Belonocnema kinseyi
GCGAAAATAATGCCAAATTCTGCTGGGAAGTTGTCACACGAATTCGTTTTTGGTCCACTGTGAGCAAACGCGGCACCCATCGCGCGCAGAGCTTCTTCATGGTGTAGTGACCTCTTTTGGGCGCCCAGGTCGTTCAGCATCAACTGTGCTCATACGGCCACAACGAAACTCGGTAAACCACTTATGAATCGTTCCAATCGACGGTGCAGAGTCCGGATAATACTTATCCAGCTTGGCCTTGGTCCCGGATATCGTTTTCTTGCGAAGATAGTAGTGTTTGATCAAAACTCGAAACTCAGATTTTTCCATATTAAAAAAAAACTCGGAGGTTAGTCGCTTCTCAGTGCTGTAACTTGTAAATGCGTAAACATAAATGGTTGAAGTTTTGACAGGCGTCATTTGAAGGATCAAGCTCGACGAAAATGGTTCACATTAGTGAATACTAATGCCATCTCTTAGAATTTTGAGGTACTTATCAGACTGCCTAGTATTGCTTTTTGCTCATAATATTTTTCATACATTCTAAGAAGCTGTATCCATTGTTACGCGATCAAAATAATCGGAAAGTAATCCAACATTTTTAAATATAACCGCACTTTTTAAATAAACGCAGAAATCACACTGTCAGCCATTTTACTCATCATGAATCGCGGGATCAGTGGAACGTGAACTCCCAAAAAAATTGCAAGACAGTTGGTAATATGATGCGTGAGCATTCAGGTACGGCGATTGACGTACGTCGGACTTACGTCAATACTTATGTCGGCTTCGAATTGCCTATTCTGTATTCACCTTGAAACACGCGCCCAAGTCTTGCTCTCTGAAAATAGCTGATTTGGGACAAATCGTGCTTTGAAGAAACAGTGCTTTGGCGAAATCTCTCCCTACCACTTTTAAAACTTATAGTTTCTCAAATAAAATTTTATATCGCGCTGTTGAACCATCGACATATGGAAATGGACCGGTAATGCTGTGGGGAGAACTGTAATGGGCTCTAGAGAGAGAAAAAACATATGAGATGTAGACCTATCTCTTCTAGATAAAGCTGATTGGTCGAGAATATTATCGCTGGGTGAAGTTTGACGCAGCACAGGACCGTGCTTTGTGTCGCGAGTGCCCCAATAATGTAACGTTTATCGCAGGTTTCAGAATTGATTTATTTATAATTTATTTAATTATAATTTATTGTGAATAAATATAAAAAATAGTGGCAGCTTGTGTAGTTTGTGGGCGCTGTCAAGACTTTTATATGGGGATATGTTTTCATACGTAAGAAAAGTTAATGAATGTAGTAAAATAAAAAATGTTACAACAAAAACAAAACCTCAAAATATGAAATTTTGTACCTATACAATACAAATTGTTATTTTTTACGTTATAGAAATATTCTTCAAATTTTTGACAGTTTTTACATTATTTTTGAACTCACAAAACGATCATTATTGTAGCATTTTCAATCCAATTTCAAGAAGAATTCAAGGTTACCAAGTTTTTAAAATAATCTATCTGAAACAGGTTATTTTACATGAATGTTCTTTAAAATTCAATTTATCATAACTTCAAATTGCTAATGTATTGTTTATCTTTTTTTTTTAATTAACCGTACAGAACATTTAGGCAATACCCGGGCCACCAATTCACTTGACATAGTCCTGAAATAGATAAAGGCAGGTCTATGTCTCATATGTTTTTTCTCTCTCTAAAGGCCATTTCAGTTTTCAGTCCTCCCCAAAGCGTTACCGATCCATTTCTATATGTCGATTTGTTGAACCCGTTAAAAACACGAAAACCTCTTCAACAAAATCGAAAAAAATGAGGGCACGGAGCATGCACTGACTGATTTTTAAAGAAATGCAGAGTTTGAACTCTAGCTGAGAAATTAATTAGATTAGTTTATTTATATTCTAGTATTATATTGTTGACAATACATATTTCCCATCAATTTTTAAACACACCTGCATAAAAAAATGTGTAGATTTTGCTGCCAGTCCTAAGCCTGGGTAAAGTGTGAAGGAACATTTATGGGAAATGTGAGTTGATCGTTCGATGGCGAACAACGAGAAGCGGTGAAGGTAGTAACGTGGAGGGGAAGGCAGCACCCGCTGTGTTTTTCTGAATGAACCGCAACGCGACATCAGCCGGAAAGGGTGCGTTTCAGGTGACCACCCGGGCGAATTGGTAGGTGAAGTAAAGAAGTGGGCGGAGTTTACTAGGGTAAAATGAAAGGAGAATGGTAGAATGAACGGTTTTGAGTGTGTGTCGGGTGCATGTTTGGTGAAAGATAGTTGAGATTACGTTACACAAAAGATTAAAAAATGCAAGAACAGGATAACAAGATTTTAATTGCGATTCCCGCCACTTCTACCCGCCAATTCCACTGTTCACTCATTTCCATCTACCTAGTTTCAGTGGGTGAAATAGTCACCCGTCGAGTGACCCCCACTCTTCACCCGAGTGATCACTGAACGGTTCACCCGAGTGAAACCCAACACTCATCTAACATCTTGGAACGGCTCGGAGTGCACCTGGGTGGTCCCCTGGAACGCACCCAAAGAGGTTCGCAAAGGGCAATGGCAGTAAGCAGTAGGTATGCTACTGCTCGTCCCATCTCTAATATAAATGACTGGGTTGCGCGTGCAACACATTTCTTCTCTTCTGAATTTGAAAACTCGAAGGTGCACTATTGCCAATCGGAACACTTCGGCGGTTCTATTTATATCTCTATCTGCTTTGAAATAAAATCAAAAGATTGGGATTTTAATTTTACAGATTTCGATGCTGGGCTGGCGATTCTCATGATTTGAATACTTGGCGCGCCTCTTTATATCCATATATTTTGAGGTAATACTCTTTTTGTTTTTAAAATGAAATAATTTCGTTGAAAGTTCATGTGTTTTGTTGGAAATTGACCTTGTTTAGTAGAAATTTAATCTTTTTGGTTGAAAATGTATCATTTTTGGTTAAAATTGCAATTGTTTGGTTACAATATCAACTGTACATCTTCTTGGGTTTAAAAGTCGATTATTTCACTAAAAGTTGAAATACTTTGTAAAAAAAAAGTTTCTTTAACAAGGTTTTTTAATTATGGTTGAAAATTTAACTATTTGGTTGAAAGTTTAACTCTTTGATTGAAAACTCATATTTTTCGTTTAAAAAATTCAACTTTTTGTAGATAATTCGTCTTTTTGACTTTAAAATTAAGTTATTTTTTTAAAAATTCATGTATTTTGTTTAAGATTTGTTGTAGATCATCAATTTTCTTGGTCGAAAATTCATCTGATTGGTTGAAAATTTAACAACTTTGTTTAAAATTAATTTTTTCTGTTAAAAATTATTTATCTTTATCTGAAAATGTTACTATTATATGATTGATTAAAAATTAATCGTATATATTGGTTAACTTGGAAAATTGTTTTTTTTTTATGGAACATTAATCTTCTTGGTCAAAAATTCACCTTTTCCCTTGAAAATTTGACAATTTTGCTGAAAATTCGTTTCTTTTCTTGTTCAATTCAATTTTTAGCACAGTTTTTATCTGGAAATTGTACTATTTCATTTTTGGTTGAAACTTTATCCTTACATTGAATTAGTTAAAACACCAATTATTTGATAGAAAATTAATTTATTTTATTGAAAAGTAAACTTTTGGGTTTATAACCAGAAGTCTTTGAACTATTCCGTTTAAAAATAAGTTTACACTGTTTTGTAAAAAAATCATCTTTTTGGCTTTGAAATTGAACAATTTAAAAGAAATCCTTATTGACTGAAAAGTCAACTCTTGTGTAAAATTTATATCTTTTGGGATGAGTTCAACAGTTTTTAATTAAAAATTCAAACTTTTTTTTGAAGATTTTTCAGTTTAGTTGAAAATGTAATTATTTTGTTGGAAATTTGTTATTCTCTTTTTTTTAGTTGAAAATTCAATTATTTTGATAGTAAGTTAATTTCTAACATTTTCAATTGGAAAACTCACATTTTTATCTCTAAATAACAATGCAAAAATATTAATCTGGAACAACTTAAAATAAAAACAATGTAACTTTTATTTCAAAAAGTTTTTAGTTAAAAAATTGGTATAATCGTTCAATTTTGAATGTTACGAACTGAAATTTTCTTGAAGTATTATCAATTTGTACCTTAAAAATAATAGCGTAATTTCTATTTTTTAAATAGAAGTCTCTAAAATATTCAACCAAAAATGGAATAGTACAATTTCCAGATAAAAACTGTGCTAAAAAATTGAATTGAACAAGAAAAAAAACAATTTTCAACAAAATTGTTAAATTTTCAAGGGAAAAGGTTTAAACAAAGTTGTTAAATTTTCAACCAATCAGATGAATTTTCGACCAAGAAAATTGATGATCTACAAAAAAAGACAAATCTTAAACAAAATACATGAATTTTTTAAGAAATTATTTAATTTTAAAGTCAAAAAGACGAATTATCCACAAAAAGTAGAATTTTTTAAGCGAAAAATATGAGTTTTCAATCAAAGAGTTAAACTTTCAACCAAATAGTTAAATTTTTAACCGTAATTAAAAAACCTTGTTAAAAAACGTATTTTTTTACAAAGTATTTCGACTTTTAGTGAAATAATCGACTTTTAAACCCAATAAGATGTACAGTTGATATTGTAACCAAACAATTGCATTTTTGACCAAAAATTATACATTTTCAACCAAAAAGATTAAATTTCTACTAAACAAGGTCAATTTCCAACAAAATAATGAACTTTCAACGAAATTATTTCATTTTAAAAACAAGAAGAGTATTTCCACCCAAAAAATATGATTTTAATTTTTAACAATATAGTTGCATTTACAACAGAACGACTTTACAACCAAAAAATATTTATAGTTGATAATTCAACCGAAAAATGTAATTTTTAATCAAAAAGTATAAATTTTCCATAAAACAATTTAATTTCTACAAAGAAAGACGAATTTCTAACAAAACACATGATTCCTTAACCAAAAATGGGATCAATTAATTGTCAGTTTCAAAAATGTATTTTCAACGAAAAAGATGAACCTTCAAATATAAAAAAAAATAATTTAAAAAAAGTAGTTAAACTTTTAATAGAAAAGAGGACTTTTTTGCACAAAATAGTTACATTTTCGCAAATTAATTAATTTCTCAATAATATATGTATATATTTATATACATATAATAGTATTAATGTTTATATAATTTATATTTTATACTTGAAATAACATAACCTCAAAATATACGTATATAAAGAGGCGCGCCAAGTATTCAAATCATGAGAATCGCCAACCCAGCATCGAAATCTGTAAAATTAAAATCCCAATCTTTTGATTTTATTTCAAAGCAGATAGAGATATAAATAGAACCGCCGAAGCGTTCCGATCGGCAATAGTGCACCTTCGAGTTTTCACATTCAGAAGAGGAGAAATGGGTTGCGCGCGCAACCCAGTCATTTATATCGTCTCCTACTATATTCACACGGACGTAGCCCTTTCATAGCATTGGACCACATCTCGTTTCAGATCTGAGATCACTGCAATGTAGACTTTGCTTCCGTTTCTATCCGAACGTTGAGCTGTCCCAAGAAAATTTCCGATTTTTACCGAATGTCCCACTTTTCGACTTCTTTCCGATCATTTCCGAATGTCGCCGCATGTTTCGAATTTCTTTCCGAATGACTTTTCACTTAGCTTTTTCCAAATGTATCAAATTTTTTTCTGAATGGAATAAAAATATATATATTCTCGTAATGATAATTTATTTTTAACCTCAAAACATTTTAAATTGCAGCGATTATATTGAGTCCTGTTGAATACAGCAAAGACGATTCCTAAAGACCTACAGAACCGGGCGGGCAGATATTTACAGTAGTTGGCTGTCACCAATCCGACTCCCTTTTTAAAGTTTTCTTCAAATTATTAACGTTTTTTTTTTAAGTGATCAATTTCGTCATTATAAATATTTCATAATTATAACTTATGCACTAGTTAG
>NC_046658.1:38403388-38418863 GCF_010883055.1 Belonocnema kinseyi
CGGGGGGGGGGCTTTATCCCCCTAAGCCCCCTTCCCTTGGCTACGTCGCTGATACTTATACACTATTTTGGAGTTGAATTAAAAAATTACCTCATTCCATTTACGAGATACGTTAGATTGAGTCCAATTTTAAACATGTAAAAAAGTTAGATATCTGAAATAATCGAAACCCGTAGTATCTCAAATATTATATTTAAGGCTGTTAACTTTAAAATGTTAAAAATGTATTTCTAAATTTAAATCTGAAATCTTCGCGCTGGATATTGTATTTGCCCCGCGCTTCGCGCTCAATAATTTTTTTACCTCGCGCTACCCGCTCGGGGGGGGGGGGGTGTAAACCTTTTAACTTGAATTTCCAATTTCAATTTCATTTTTAGTTTAGAAAGTGAATCAAATTTACCTGCAAATTAAAGCTGTCATAAAAGTTTTAAAAAGGAGGAAAAATTTGGAAAATTTGGAATGAAAATTCATAAAAAATAAAGAAAAACGACTGGCACCAAAATCTTTTTCTTCGTTTTTATAGTTCTCCTTTATCATGTATAAACTTTAATTAAATATTAAAAAATAACTTACCTAAGTTGCTGGAAAGAATTTTGTGTTGGTTTTATTAAAAAGTTTCAATACTTGCAAATGAAGAGTGGATTGAAGCTACTATGACGTTAGTTCAACTGTTTAATAGAAGCTTTTAAACTTCAAAGCTTTCATATAAACATTTTTAAAATTAAATTGAATATTTCAAATTAAAGCTTTCTAAAATTAACCAAATCTAAACTTTTATCTAAATAAAAAAATGTTTCCATTTTTAAACTTCAAAATCAAATTACTTTAAAGATACGTTCAAAATACAAACTAATTTTGAATGGGAAATTTTTTATTCGAAAAATGTTCCAAAAAGTTCTACATTCCAAGCTCAGTTAAAAAAATTTCAATTAAAAAATTGAATAAATTCTTTAATGTTTAGTGGTATCAATTTTAGAATTTTTAACTTACACGGTAACTGCTAAATGCTCCACTTTTCTCTATTATAAGTTTAAATTTTGCAATTAAAATTGAAGTGGTGAATTTCAAAAAGTATAATTTACATTTTAGAAATTGTTATTTTCTAAACGATTATCAGTACTGAAAGTAATCAAAATTGTTAAGGGTTTAGGTGCAAAAAAGTGTTATTGATAAAACACTTGGCGACTAATTTTGTTTTAGATTTAGATGAATCTCGGATTTGTTTAAGTTTCAAGTTTCTTATGTATAGATTAAAATTTTTTTTAATATTTCCCATGTAAAACTGCTTTTTATTTCGAACTTTATTTTAGAATAATTAAGTTTTGAGATTTTGGAACTGAAATTTTTTCCATTTTGAATGGTAAGAATGAAGGTGAATTTATTTTTTTTATTTTACAAAAATGTGTCTGCTCAATTTTTATGTTAAATCGTACATTTTTAATTTAATAAATATTTAGATTTCTAAAAGTACAGAAGCTTTTACTCTAAAATATTTAATTTAATTTTCAATTTTAATTAGTTAAATTTTAATCGTTTCTTGAAATTCAGAATTTTTCCATTTAAAATTATTGAATTTTAAATCCTTTTAATTAGAAGTAGTACAATTTTCATCCATTTGAATTTTAAATGATTTATTTTTGAAAATTCCAATCAGAAAATATTCCATCCTTAAGGTTTTTAAATTGTCCTGTATTGCAATTTAAATCTGGATCATTTAATGTAAACGAGCTGAATATCAACTTCTTTCTAAAGAAATTGCTATAATTTAAACATTTCAGTTTGATACTATGAATTTTTTTCAATTTCAAATTATCCAACTTTAAACGAATCTGTTCAAAAATAGTACGCATACTATAGTAATACTATAGTAATAATACATATAATAACTGTTTTTTTATGACACGTGATCCCTTCTGAAAAATATTTGCTGGGCCTAAAAAGGACCTTCTTGTTTTGACATGTTTGACGAATAAGAATGTTCCGTCGTAAAGCACATTTGGTGGCCCTAAAAAGGGTCATTTGGTTTTTCATTATGTGATTGTCGTTATTAAGGAATGAATTCAGTGCATCCTGGTATACGAACGCATTTTTTGCGCAAGTGCCTCGATGTCAGGAGTGTAAGTTGTCACTGCAAGCCGCATTACATCATTTAAATTTCCGTCAGTAATGCTCGATCTGGTCTTAGATTTTATATTGTTCATTAAAGAAAACATGGATTCGCAACGGCAAGTATTTCCATTTATAGATAACAGTGTCTGGAAGGCGGTGATCAGATTTAGATATTCCGAAAATTCCAGGTGCCTCCAAAAATCTTCACATCTCGTTCCAGCCGACGAAGCAGTAGATAAGCTATTTATCTCTCTGACAGCCTTGTTCTCATCGATCTGAAAGAGCTTCGATATTTGAGCACACAATTCTGCCATATACGGCACTTCCAAGTCCATTAGCGGGTTCGTTAAATAATTGCCAATGGGCTTGATAATGTCAAAATCTTGAAACCTTTCTTCAAAATTTTTTTTTAATTCTTTTAGAATTTTAAGATATCGATCTTCAACTTCAGGAGATAGCATTATGCTTTGCTGTTCCATAGCATATTGAAAATTTTTTAACTCTTCTTAGGTGAATGCCCTGCGTTGGATAATGCTAATCCACCTGTCAATTTTCTTTTTGAACTGGTCAATCTATTGTTATTGCCAAGAAATGGCAAGTCTAAGACCCCTGCTGAATCATACAACTCGTCGCAGTGTTCGTCGCGAGATTCTAGAAAGGCTATTATTTCTAGAAAAAGTTTAAAAAATCTAAACACGACTTCACCAGCGCTCAACCACCTTACGTCGTTATGTAACAATAAATCCGCGAATTCGACTGAAGCATTCTCAAGCAAAAGCTTAAACATTCGGTGCTGTAATGCACGCGCGCGAATTGAATTTATCACTTTTTTCACTACTTCAAACACGGCTTTTATATTTAAAGTTTTCCCGCATAATACTTCTTGGCGTATTATGCAATGGAAAGATAAAAAACGTGAAAAGTCTGGGTCACGTAAACATTGTCCAGTGAATCCTGTAATTTTTCCTGTAATTTACGGAGCACCGTCCGTCGTTACCGCGAACAGTTTCTCGAGTGGCACTTAGTGTGCTAGGATTAAATTTTTTAGCGAAAGATAAACATCTAATCCAGTTGTTTTCCCCGTCAATGGAATCAGCTCTAGCAGCTCTTCCTGAACATTGCCATTTTCAAGTACAAAGCGAATCATCACAATTACCAACTGAGCAGTATCAGACTTATCTGTCGATTCGTCCAACTGAATTGAAAAAAAAACACATTTTTGAGATCAATATTTAGTTATTCGTGGACGTTATCTGTCATAACATTCACTCTTCTCGTAACTGTAGCAGGAGAGAGATGCGTGTTTTGCACAATGTTCACAAATTCTCTTGGGTTATCCTCATCTGGAAACTACTAAGTAGCTGCTTGAATAATGACATTTTTTGATAAAATCACCTTCTGTGAAAGGTTGAGAATATTCAGCTTGCAGTTGTTGTAACTGTTCTGCGTGCAGTGCACTTCCCAAGGGATGCGTATGATCAACTTCAGTGTGGCATGTATCAAAATGTCTTTTCAGATTTCGCTTCTGATTCATTGAAATCTTTTTTCTACTAAGCAGGCAGTAACATGTTTCTTGATCAATTCCAATCTGAAATATCTCTTCTTCCCACTCGTTTGAAAAACTATAAGTTCTTCCTCGTTTCTCAGTCTTCTTTAATCTTTTTTCCGGGATTCCCGCCCTGGTACTATCTTCAAAAACTGAGGATAACGAAAACTTTTCAAAATTAACCGTGGTCTCGTAGGGTAGTTGACTAGTTATCGAAATAGAACTGCACTTCGGAAATGACACTGCCAGACTGAATTCTCTCGCAAAATAGTTTACTGCAGTACCTTCAAAGTTAGATATCCTTTATCTTGTCATCTTGGGTCTCAAGATATGGCACGACTCAGATTTGAAGTGCTTGATAGCTTAAAGAGTTAAGTAGAAAGTCTCTTTTCGAAAGTTGAAGACAAGAAAAATTATAGCAGAGCTGCTGATAAGCGGATTATGCGTACCCCGTTGTATCCAGGTGCTTTTCTTTCAGTTTGAGTTAAAATAAGAAATGAAGTATGCGAGTTTCGAAAGTGTCCTCAAACTAACTCGGGTTGAAAAATGTAAAACCAGGAAAAGTGCTTAAATGTTTGTTAATTTATATTGGTTATAATTTATTAACAAAAAAAGAATTATAAAGCATAATTTAAATTTCAGTTGGAACAATATTTATTAGTGAAATAAAAATTTCGCAGCATATTTCGTTCATTTTGACGTTCAGAACTTCAGATACATGGTAGAAAACAGGATTCGAAGTAACAAAAAAGAAACTGGTTCTTCCCATTTTTCTCAAAAACAGGTCATTTTAGAAAAAATATGATTATGACTGAAAATTATGCTGGATCAATGAAACAAATTTCATAACTTACGAATGCCTTAGCATTGAACGGTTTCCCGTTGGGTACAAATTTAAAAAAAAAATTTTGACCGAATAGAAAAACTTTTTCATGTTTAAATAATGCTTGCGAAAAAAGGAAGTACTGCTGTGCTGAACAAATGGTAAATAATTTGTAGAGCTTTCAGACATAAGTAACATTCACCAATTTTTCATTAATTCAGAGATAATATTTTTTATTTTATTTTGACTCTGTACATGCGCATGATATTAATCTACTTATTGGAAATTTTATATCCGTTTCAAGGGGCCGAAAAGGGAATCTTAAAGTGCTAAGGCGTTTTGAATTCAAACAATTTGTTTTTATCTTCGATCCATCCTACTGAAAGTAAAAATATTTTTATAATTTTCATGTTTTACATTCGAAAAATCTTTAATTTTGAAATTCAAAACTTGACTTTTGGTCATTTGGTCATTGAGTCATAAATCTATTGAAATGTATGAATCCTTAATTTTTTAAACTTTCAATTAAAAATTCTTTAATTTTGATGATTTAATATCAAATTTTCTTCTTCTTAAAACAGTTAGTATTGAAAACTTGACTTTTGATTTCCGAAATCATCGAAAGCATCAAAATTTAGCAATTTTAATTTATGATTCTTCAAAACTCCAGAGATTTCATTTGTACTTGTTCAAAATTTAAATTGTCAATCTTTTAAATTAAAGAGTTTTTAATTTTGAGAGTTTAGAATTACAAATTAGGTAAGTTTTTAGTTTCAAAATTAAAAAGTCTATAATTTTCATAACTTTTGTTTGAAATTTCTTAAATTTGGAATTTTTAGAACTTATAACTTTGACTCATCTTAGAATAATTAAAATATAAGTATTTCAGTATAACATCTTCAATATTAGACAGTTGACGATTGTAACTTTTTCACACTACATATCGTTCATTTGTTATTATTTTAAAATTCAAGAGTTTTTGGTTTTGAGAATTTGCAATAAAAATCCTGTAATTTAGGTTACTTACTTTCAAAATTTTTTCTTTTTGGAAGTTTTAAAATTGAAAATTGCAATTATTATCACTAGAAACATTCTGTTATCTGTATTCAAATGTTAATTTCTGTCTTTATTTCTAGTTCTTGCTGGCATAAAATCTTATATTAAAATGAAAGATACAAGTTACTGAAAGTCAATAAAATTAAATTTAACTTAAAAATAAATTGAAGGGGAGGTAGCTATTTTAATATTTATTTTAATGTATGATTAGTTATTCTGTTTAATAGCACTTTCAATAAAAACGCTCGTTTCATTTTGATAATTACTCCTAATAATAATTATATACAATAATAACAATAATGATTATTCTTTTTAAATAGTATTAAATAAAATTGTACTCACTGATTAAATTAAATTAAATGAAAACAAAAATTAATTGAAATTGTTCCCGTGCAATAGGACCAAAATCGTTTACAATAAATATATATATGTAGAAAGAAATCTGCTTTAGAATACAAAATACTTGTCACTGAAATCTCTCCTTTAAATTTTATTTACAAAAATTAATTTTAATTTTAATATGCTCACCTACTATTTAAATTGAATTTTTATAGTTCAAGTAAAGTAATATTTGAGTAGTAGAATTTGACAATTGTCCATTTAAATTTTTCTTATTCTTATTATTTTATTTAAGAAATAATGAAATATGCCACATTTTTGTCTAAAAATATTTCTATTTTCTTTAATTATTATAATACTTGCAATAAAATATAGTAATTGCTTAATTCTCCACCTTTCAAGCATCATATTAATTTTTCTGAACAATCTTGTAACTACCCGTTAGTCACTAAGTATTGATAGACAATACAGTCATATTGTATTTATAGCTTATTTCAATAAATACTTATTAAAGAAATTTGAACAATATCATCTAAACATTTTATTATTATTATATATTGTTTTCATTGTGTGAAATATATAAATATTATTAAATAAAACGCTGGTATATTTTTTCTAATTACATTTCATTTTTGGGGAGGATAATGTCTTCCAAGCCCGGCGCGGCGGAAGGTATAATCACCGTGAAGGGCTAGGAACCAGTCGAACGACAAGATTTATTAGGGCCAGTTTCACCTAGTCTTTTGACTGTGAATGTTGCATGAAAAAATGTAACTTATGGATTTTCCATTATTTTGTATTGTCAAAATTTGAATTTTTGATTTATCAAGAAAATTCAAAAAGTTTTTATGATAATCCTCTAGAGCATTTAGAAATCAAACTTTGTCTTCTCTTGCCATTTTTTCATATTTTCCGTTAATTGTCCTAAAAGGTACATTTTCGTGTTTTTTTTTTAATTTTGTAAATGCCATCTCTAATAATTTTTGAAAAAAGTGGTCTCAACAATATTCAAAATGCGCTCACTTTTTGAATTTTACATCCAAAATAGCTGGCTAACGAACTTGACCTTTAGTTTAGGACATTAAAAGAGTGTACCAGAGGCCAATCTAATAGAATGATTTTTTCAAAAGTTATCGTGCTGACAGGCAGACCGACACGTTCGTAAAAACCTATTTTTCGTATTCAGGGGGTCTGAAAACGTGGACATTTGACAAAAACTGGGGGGGGGGGGGGGAGGTCAAATTTTACACAAATCTAATACCTTCTCTGATGAGAATGTAAAAATGATTTATATTCACTTTTATTGATACATACGTAAGCTTTAAGATTATATTTATATAAACCGAAGGGCCTATGACAAAGCCACCGAACGTGTCCTCGGGTTGCGGATAGTGGGTCCCTGTACCAATGGCTTCTGCTGAATATGGTTACAAAAATAAATAGGCAGTCGCAGACAATTGTCCTGGGGTGGTCCCGAAGGAATTAAGCCTCAAGCGGAGGTGTGAAAACCGTGCCGAAAGCTGAATGGCACCTGGGTGAAGTGTCTTGAACGGTGACCTTGGGATACCGGGCGACTTCTCAAAGTACGCAACCTTATCCTTGCATGCGGGGCTCTGCAAGGATGGATGAACCCCTTTCCCTAGCTTCTCGAGGGAACAACAATGATAACACCCAATATAGTTGTAGTAAGTGCAGTTCAAAACCACAGAACGCGCATGGCTCCCGACAATGGGTCGGCCAACAATGCCGACCACTCTAGAGCTGGAGGAGCACCTGAACGGGGTTACATGGCACGGCTGCATGCTCTGTGGTGCGAGAAACACCCGGAGCTATCGCACTTTTTGCAGCAACGTCTGCGAAACCATGTTGAACTACTCCCAAAAAGGGGCTATGCAAGCGAAACGCCTAGTCTACCACAGCTAGAACAAGCCGGCAACAGAGAAAGAGAGGCGACACTAAGATCAACCGCGAGCAGGCATCCAATAGAGAAAGAGCGATGCTTTATGACCCGGAGAAACATCAACACCAAGGTTTCTCTCAAGCTTAAAGATCTGGCTGAAATGGATGAGAAAGAAATGAGAAAGACTTTCGTGAACAGCTCCTCGATAAGAGAATGCACGGTATCTTCCACAGAAATGAGGAGGATCAGTCAATGTCGTGTGCGCTAACATTTGCTTTCCTTAAATAGCCCGGATTGAAGTCTGGTACGGAGAGTTTCATTTTGGCATGCCAAGACGGTGTCATTTCCACCTTAACATACCGTCGCCACATTTTGAGCCAAGACATTCCCGATGATAGCTGCAGGGCGTGCCATGCCCACCCCGAGCATTTAGCTCACATACTATCTAGTTGTCCAAATCATGCGGGAACGACCTACATCCAAAGGCACAATGTGGCACTAAGAGTGCTTTATTACCATCTCTGTCACTCTTACGGCATTAACCTTAAAATCGCTCCTCTAAATGCTCCTAGGGAAATCGAGTAAATCGTCGAGAATGGGAAGTGCCGCATATACTGGAACTTTATATTCTCCACAATTGTTTCTGTTGCACACTAGATGCCAGGCATGGTTTTTCTTGACTTCGAGAAGCGAACCATGTTCGTTATCGAATTTTCGGCACCAGCTGACAAAAACATCATAGCCAAGGAAAATGAAAAGAAAGAGAGGTATAGAGACCTTATAAGGGAGTTGCAACGATTGTACCCGGAATATTCTGTTAAACTAATCGTCCTTGTCATCGGCGCTCTTGGAGGTGCCAAGCTTTCACTCCTTAGTAGCCGGAAAAGCATCCCTGCGTGTCAACAATATGCTACAACACTTGCGGGAAAAATGTAGAAGGCGGTAGTCCTTGGATCACTCAGTGTTCAGACTGTAACCACCTGTCTCACGGTCGTGAGACGTAGTTGTGGCTGAAATTTTACCGCGATTTCGCTGGGAGCGGGTGCAAATTTTCAGATTAGCACCCACTCCCGGCGAATTTCCACCCTGCGGGTTATCCCTGGTATATCCTTGAGACTACCTAAAGATAAATGGGATCAAATGGAATATCCCTGTATATCCCATTGCTGTAAGGGAATTTATTATTTGTGCAAAAAACGTAGCTGCTATTAGTTATTTAATCAATTCTTTTAAAGAAACTGAAATGCCTGTAGAAAACTGAAATACGCTTAATAGTATATCATCTGGAATTTTAATTTTTCCTACATTGTTGAATTTTTTTAGGTAAAATGTTACATTTTCCATGAGTATCTGCATTCTCTGAAAATATTAGTTTTCCTTATTTCTAATGATAGATGGTAGGGTGATATAAAATCAGACTCAGGGTATGCGTGATTACTGTTCTTTTTTTTTTCTTTTTCCATTGTGAAATACAAAAATCTGTTATCGGCTGAAGGTTATAGTTGAATGGGTCAATAGGGCCAAATGCCTTATTCTTGCAATAAAATTAAAGTACGTGATAATGCTTCCCAAATAACATTTTTATCAACGCACTAACACAGAGAAGCCACTTTTAAATCAGTTCAGGGATAATACAATTAGAAATTTGCAATTTTAAAAATATTACTGGAACCTCCATATCAAATCCAAATATGCTTTCTTTATTTTCGTAAAGATTCTTATAAAATAATGAATAATTGAAGGAAAACCAATATTTTAAGAATCATTGTATGCTTTTTTTAACAGGTACGAAAGTACAATCTGTTACCGCAGACAAATTTTGGTAAAGCTGGAAACGCGAATCTTTTAATATATTCTATAAATATAACTTATGAGTCCCTCATCACACTTAGTGATAATGGCCCCAGGTTCACCTACATATTGTATTCTTTTTATTAAAATGCGTCATACATACATTTTTCCTGAAGTGGACAGTCCTCTAAGATTTGATAAAATCACTGAAAAATGTATGTAGTACTCTGACTTTGGAAATTGTCATAAGGAAAATGAAATAAACCCACACAATGTGTTATTTTTCTTTTACAAAAACCATTTATTTATATTCAATCAAGCTTTCTGTCAACACTTTCGTGATTTTTGCCTAAAAGCGCCAAAACGGCAGCAGATAATTCATTTTTTTGATTTGCAGACATTTCAATTTGCGACGAAATTATAAATTGAATCTTCACTTTCGCTTTAGATAAATATAAGAAGTATTACATTGCTCATATTTTTTCTTTTTCGATAATCTGCATAACTTCTCTGTTGCATTGAATATATCACATAATCAGTGGTATTATAGTACACAACTTTGAATCTGTTTTTAAGAACAGACAAATTACATGAGAGTTTTGGAAAAATGTTTTCAAAAAATTTAACATCTGCTGACAGTCCAGTCATCACGTATTATATGGATTACATATGTTCCCCATGATTTTGTTGCCTAATATAATTATTTTACCATAAAAAGGCCTTACCGTGTGGAAATAATTCCACACAAAACTACAAAAAAAAAGTTTCCTAGCTATAATAGGTCCCGATATATAACTACACAAAATTTTCCCTTTTTTCGATTTTTCGTGGAAAAATGGTACTTTTCATTTTATTCAAATGGCCGTATTGCTGTACAACTCACATCAAAATTGTCCGCAGATAAATGGAAGCAGACTCGATTTCCCACAAATAAAAAAAAAATTTTTTAGCTCTCTTTTAATGCATCCCAAGATAAAAATTAAAATCGTTTCGGAGTAAAAAAGGAGCGTATAAAATTGTATACAATAATAAACGAAAACCTAAATGTGCTTTCTTTTCTTGTATCTTAGGTTGCACTAGCATGGAGCTACTCTTTAAAAACTGCAATTATAGTGAAATCTGGGAAAACGGGTCAATTTGCGAGGGTCATAACTTTGGACATGTTAGGACGTTCTCCTAAGATTTCAAAGTGTCCCGCAAACTTGAGTATTTTCTTATGAAAATAGGAGATAAGAAAAGAAATGCATAGGGACTTTTGTAATCGAATCACCCGTTCTTCCGACATGAATGCTAGACTATGCAATTGATTCAACAAGGAGTATTATTTATATTATTATCGCATTTACAGCTTCATTTCGAATACAAGATATCTTGACACACTTTAACATTACTTAAAAAAAGAAAATGCACATGTAAATGCGAGCACTTTATGTACCCTGCAGATTTCTACTATATGAATTTCATCTTCGGTGTATTTTCTGGACGCTAAAAGCATATGCCAGCCGTCACGAACTGTCTTTTCGGTTGCATAAAATAGATACCAACAAATTTGGCAAAAAATGGATATTTACACTGGATCTTCCTAGGATGCTGACCAGATGTATATGAGTTGCCTACCAATTGACACATGTCTAATTTAATATTAACACCAAAAATACGCGTGACATATTAGAGTTTGGACGATTTAAACTGCCTTTGGTGGATAGTGATTGTTGAGGTATATATCAAATCTAACTGTTACTTGTGTTAGACTTTAACAGATCGAACGTGACTTCTCTCAAAATTACATTCGTACCAATAACTGCGCTAGTATACATTCTATAAGTATTTTCCCGAAAACGGGACTAAAAATAAATCATGTTAAGACGTCAAATCGCAGATAAGGTCAATTGAACTTAGAATTTTAGTATTTACAGTATTCATTCAGTTTTTTAAAGGCACGTTGGAATGAATATGATCCATCTAACTATTATATACTTAGGATATACAAATAAATTTTCAACATTTCAAACTTTCCCGAAGAGTTCCAAACCAGAACATACTTCCGAAGAACAGTGTCGGGTGGCAAATAATTAAATTAGTAAAACGAACTACCCAACTTTCTCAACAAAAAAAAAAAAATACTGTTGGATTTGTCGCGATTACACATAAATAAGTAGAGTCGAGGATCCTATGACACTGTTCAAAAAATTGTAAATAAAAGGCACACAAATACAAAGTACTCGGAAAAGTCAGAAGTCTTCCCTGTCTTGTAAAATATTATAAAACTTAAAAATGAAATCAAACCACACTGGAATGTATCTCTAAATGAGTGTGTCAGTGAATAACCATTCAAAATAGATAATTATACAGAAAAATATGTATAAACGCTTGAAAACTTAAAGAACTTTCGTAAAAAATGATCTTTTCTACCAAAATGATTAATTTTTTACTCACCGATGCATTCACATTAATTACAAAAAATCTTAAGACTAATAAATGTTTGTTTCGTCACGCTATATTTTACAGTTGAGCTGACGAACTTTCAGAATGTCCATGATTAATTTTGAACTTGAAATTAACTTTTGTTATAACTTTTTACCACAGGCACGTCAGCAGTTTGTGTGTCTAGCCCCTCTCATCAACGGTATTAGAATGCTCGGGCTTTGAGCTTGCCTAAGGAACGGATGCTCCAATAATTGTGTCGCTGTAGCTCTTTGCGCAGGGTCTCGAACAAGCATTTTCTCAAGGAACCCTTGAAGTCGCGGGCTCACCTAAATGATAAAAAAGGCAAATTAATGTCAAAATTCTTTTACGTTACTATGGCTTTTGCTTATAACTCCCGAGTGATGGTCCTTTATGTTATGGCATTTTGCCTTACCTTTATTCCATTTTTTCCTAACTTATCCCTCCTCTTTTACTTTTTTGCATTCATTCTTATCCATTTTATCTCCTTATATCATTTGATATATTCTATTAAAATAGAGCATATTATACTATTTTCATAAGACCTTTTAAAGGTCACATCTATCTATGTTCTATCGTATCCGCTGCTAAATCAAATACAATCATTAAAATTATGGCAAATAACATACATCGTCCTTAGTCCTTTTTTCAAATTTCCTTTTTTTCCCTATTCTCGCAAAACTTCCCATTTCTCCCCCTTTCTCTTTAAATATACTATATGTATTTGAAAAAAAATTGCTCCTTTGACACCTACAGAATTATTTTATTCAGAACTAGAATATGCTACCACGAGTAGTGAAAGCTCTTTTTTACTGATGGAATTGTCTATTATAATTAATTCAACTTTTTTGAATTTGACGAAATTCAAACTAAACTATTTAGAAATATTTTTTCGATGAATCTATACAAATTAAATACTTTTGGTTTAATTCGTATGTTTGTTTGTTATGTTTTGATTACTTTTCGATTATACCAACGTTCAAACGAGAATTACAAGATAGAGCTGATCTTCATGACGTTTTGCAATTGAACAAAAATTGAATAAGTTCTACAATTTGAACAATATAGCTTATGTTTTTAATATTAAACAATATAAATCCAGGAACGTGAACGGGCATTTGGCGCACGTTTATTTTATTTAAATACTTTATGTGACTGAGACATTTAATTTATATTCACGGAATTTGAAACGATTTCTACATATTTTTATGGATTTTTATGATTTCTTAACATTTGAAGGCATATGAAGGATAACAAAATTGCAAAGATTTTAAAGATTTAAAGTTATTTCAAAAGATTACAAACGATTTTAAGAGATTTCACTTTAAAATATTTTATAACTGTTAATATATAAAAAACTGTTATGCATGTTAAATGCTTTTGTATTTAATATTAGAAAATAAAGATCAAGAGATTTCCTTTTACAATTTGGTAAGATTCTTAATATATAAAAAAATGTAATGATGCACTTTTAGAGAGTTTTTTTCTAAACATTGAAAAATAAAAATCCCAGGACGTGAACACGTAGTTCACGCGCGTACATTCAGTGCTGGTTGAAAATATTTTTGGCGCTCAAACTTGAACTATTTTTTATTTGAGTTTGCGTGCATTGAAGAGTATTGTTTTTAATTTATATTTAAAACATTAATCAATGTAAGTATGAAATAACAAGTCTTGAGATGAAATATTAAATTCCACTTATAAGCATCACGATCTGGCCTCAGAATTTTTCGCACGCCCAGATGATAGCACAAGAGTTTGCGGCAAGCTTGCCTAAACCTTGCGATGCAAGGTCCGGAAGCTTGCATTGCAAGGTTTAGGTAAGCTTCCCGCAAATAAGATAATGTCCGCCATGCGGCAATATTGCGAGGAAAGATTGAGGGACCATTGCCATGGGAATCTTCCCACAAGCTTGCCTGCAATATTGAGGGAACATTAGAGGATGATTCGTGGGCAAGTTTTATTACAAATTTCTTTTTTTAAGTACCATACATCGTACGTTTTTGTAGACACGTAAGACGGCATTCTAGGAGAAGATTAAAAAACTACTGCGTAGCCCTAGGTGCCATGCAAAACTAATGCGCAATGTATCAAGTTCAAGATTTACAGGCAATGTTTCCTCAACCTTGCTTCGCAATATTGCCACACGACGGACATTTAGGCAAGCTTGCAGCAAACGCTTGTGCTATCTGAGACGAGTATACACGTCTCAGTTTTCCCATAGAATAATAAACGTACGGGTGTCATATTCTTATGTGTTGGTACTCGTAAAGACCAAAATTATGCACAAAAATTCTTCAGTCTGCTTTCCGTTTTCCCTAACTAGGATAAAACTGGGGAAATCGAAGGTCTTGATCATGTTATACAGACTTACCCTACGATATAAATCTCTGAGTATTCTCAAGCGAAATGGCCTGCCCATTTGAGTCTATAAGCAGAGTCGATTTAAATGATTTAGTCTATGAAATAGTCTGAGAGATTTAGGTCCTTTTCAAGGTCCTTTTAGTGGTTCTTATAAGAGTGGTGCGACGGTATTATAATCTTCCTTTTGTATTCGTCACGTACCGGGCGGGCAAAGTTATTTACAGCAGTTGGCCATCGCTAACCCGACTCTCCCTTTTTAAATTTCTCTTCAAACTATTAACACTTTCTTTTTTAATTGATGAATTTTCTCATTATACATATTTATAATTATAACTTATATACTAATACACAATTTTCTAGTTTAATTCGAAAATGTTGTCTTTTTTGGCTTATCTCATTCCATTTACGAGAAACGTTGTATTAATTCCAATTTTAAGAATTTAAAAAAAAGTTAGATATCTGAAATCATCCAAACCCGTACATTCCGAATTATTATGTTTGAGGCTGTTAACTATGAAATTTAAAAAATCCACTTCTAAATTTTAATTCGAAACATTCACAAAGGACCCTAGAGTGTTGGCTACTCTATTGATATATTGCCTCTCTGCTCATTATTTATGATCGAATTCTTATTTCAATTTTAGCCTCTCTATTTGTTATTTATGATTGTATTTCTATTTCACTTTCGGAAAGGACATTTTAAAGCCTTTAAAACATTTAAAAGAGCTACCTGGACCTTTAAATATATCTACCTGAGTGCCTGCGGAGACTGTCTCTGAACTTCGCTGACCCCAGAGAATCTTTAGAATTTGCTCAGAGATTTCTATCGGTAGGGTATACGGCAAAAAATAACAACAATTCTATATCCCACGCAGTTTTGCGCTCTGAATCTAAATTTGGCCACTAAATTTTTCGGACTTGTAGCATTTCTTCCCTAGATGCAAAAAGTAGGTAAAAGCCTAGGGATATTCTGGTCACACAGGCCATAGCAAAAATTTGTCTACCGAAAGAAATCTCTGAGTTTTCTTTAGCGAAATAGCTTGGCCCATTTGAGTCTATAAACAAAGTCGATTTGAAACAAAATAGTCTCGGAGATAGTTTG
>NC_046658.1:38418963-38420069 GCF_010883055.1 Belonocnema kinseyi
TTACTAGCGAGAATCGTTTTGGCGATGTTGGTGGGAGGGGGTTTCGCGCGATTGGCTTACTCTAAGTCAAATGACAGGTGAGGTTAGGATGCTCAGACGAAGAAAGAAAGAATAATGGATGACTGCTAAATATAAGTCATGGTTATAAATATTATTTATAACCATAAATATAATTTAGTGGAAATCAGTGCCGTATGGCCTTTTGCGATTTTTCAAAATGGCGGACCTGTCACGGCTGCTACAATGAAGGAAATTACTAAACATAATCTTTTATCTGTACTCTGATTCTTGTAAGAACATAAGATTGAATCTTACAATCTACTTTATTAATGTATTTGAGGTCGCTGATTGCGAATCTATTATTAGTTTTTCGAAATTTCAAGATGGCGGATCCAATATGGCAGCCATGACATACAAGCCACACGGCATGAAAAAGTAGAAGCTTCAACGAAAATTTTAAGCCCAATAACGTTAATTTATCTCGCAAATTGAAGTGTGAGGGGAGAGTGCCTGATTTGACATATATAATATTATATCAATATTATATAGCGACATTGAAGGTGTTTCGCAGATTATATACATTTATACGGGAAAAGATAACAAAAATCTCATATCCTTTGCAGTTTTGTGTGCAAAATCAGGCTCTTGTACCATCCCTAACGAAAAGAATCTTTGAGTATATCCTAAAAATTCTTTAGCTCAAAGAAGCTCAGAGAAATTCTTCGCAGGCACTCAGGTAGATATTTTTAAAGGTCCAGGAAGCTCGTTTAAATGGTCTGAAGGCTTTAAAATATCCTTTTTGAAATTGAAATAAGAATACGATTATAAATAACAAGCAGAGAGGCTATCTCAATAGAGTAGCCGACACTCAAGGGTCCTTTGTTAAGCTTTAGGATTAAAATTTAGAAGTAGATTTTTTTAAATTTCATAGTTAACAGCCTAAAACATAATAATTCGGAATCTACGGGTTTCGATGACTTCAGATATCTAATTTATTTTTTTAGTGCTTAAAATTGGAATTAATAGAACGTTTCTCGTAAATGGAATGAGATACGCCAAAAAAGACAACATTTTTGAATTCAACTAGAAAATTGTATATCAGTATA
>NC_046658.1:38420169-38438701 GCF_010883055.1 Belonocnema kinseyi
CCCCCCCCCCCTCACTCTATATTTTAAGCCTAAAACTACCAATACCCATTCGGCTAGAATAAGGCGCGAATTTCCTATGTAAATAGTATTAGCAAAAAATCATACACTTTCATTTTTAAATTGCTTGGCTTTTCCTTTTTGTAAATTAGTTTCCCTCTCCTATTTAGTTTAATATTTTTGAATCAGTCTCAACCCACAGTCTGACCTCAGCATGAAAAAGTAGAAGCTTCAACAAAAATTGTAAGCCCAATAACGTAAATTATTCTTGCAAATTGAAGTGTGAGAGGGGGGGGGCTGATTTGACAGACGGAGAGGGGGAATTCTTTCCGTTGTTCTGGGTGAAACGTGGATGTTTTCAAGGGGGGGAAATCATGGAAAGTGACGACATCTCTACTAGTAAAAAAAGAGTATGAATTTCAGATGTCATATGATTATATCTAATATCAATTATTGACATGTTTTTGATTGACTTTTTCAAACTTTTTCATGAAATATGAAAAATTAGAACTATTTCATATGATTTAATTCGCGTTTAAATTACAAGTTATAGAGCTGAAATTCTGAATAATGTAATTCGGATTTTGTAAAGATATAAAAAAAAATTGTAGCCCAAACATTCGAAACCCACAGCAGTCATGATCCAACAAAGCATGGCCCTGCGATGCGCAAGTACAAAAAAGTCAACCAATCAGATTCGGCACCCTAGGGCACCGGACCTTTCTGACATCTTGGATCGAGTGCGGCAGTTGGCTTCCCCTTCCAATCGCGCCAATGCAGTGAGTATGGTGGGCGCGTCGGTTCACTGCAAGTCACTCCAAGTCGAACGTATTTAAGCATCGAATTTGCAGGACCATGGTTTGTGTCGATAGATTCGTTCGATCGTCAGTGATCGATTGAATCCTGATCATTGATTGAATTGAAGCGCATGCATGCACAAACCTGCGTAAGTTCTTCAACATCTATTAGAATAGGGTAGGTGAGGATTTGATAGATCGACTTATGCTCATGATACATTGATAGATTCTGGTCTATAAGACGCATTAAGTCGATTGATCAAAAAAATTTTTTTGCGCTCTGTGACTCGAATGTCACAGAGCTCAAAACTAGCTTCCTGCCTAGCAGGAAGCAGCAGTGCCACCGACGTGGCTTTAACCAAGATGGATACAGAAGATAACTTCTCCATTTTCTCGTCTAAAAGCGAAAGCTTGCGAAATCATCCGATAACGCTTCGGACAGCGCCAGCCATGGCCGATCATAAGCCACCTCAATAAGAGGTAGCAGCAGGACGTCGAAAACGTCAATCATTAGTAGGGATCTGTCAGATTTAAAAGCAACCCCTAACTGTGAAAACACTAATCCCAACAAATCAAAAGCGCCGGGAAAAATACCCCCAATAAACGTCATTGTAGATGAGGCTAACCATCCTTACACAGTTCTACACAAACTATTAAAAGATTGTACCAAATTTAAGCCAATAGTGTACAATCTCGGGTCAGATATATATACCATTCGAGATTCCTATCTAGAAGAATAAAGAAAAATTATCACCAGCCTAGAGCAGCAAGGATTTCAATATTACCTATATAAAAACATTGAGTCTCCACCCATTAAACTAGTGATTAGAAATATCCCTAACGCGTTCCCGGAAGACTCAGTTCTCTCCGAAATAAAAGAGGAAGGGTTTAAAATCACGTCGGTTCCTCGAATGAGGAACCGGAAAACCAAAAAAGCATTACCAATACTGCTGGTAACATTGCCAAATACCCCGCACGCAAAAGAGCTTCTCAATCTGAAGTCTCTTGCTTTTAAAAAATAAAGGTCGAGCCTTACGTAAAACCCAAGGATACCTCCCAGTGCTTTAAGTGCCAAAGGTTCCATCACGTCTCTGACGTGTACGCATCACAGCTCCACATGCAAAAAGGATCCTGAATCGCCGACCACTTGTGCGAATTATGCTTGAAACCATCCTGCTAATTACAGAGGCTGTTCTGCGTTTAAGAAAGCTTCCATGAAACCTTTAATAAATAAATAAAAAACTGATAATACGCGTAAGGAAACGGTACCTATTAAAACACCTGTTCAAACCGCTCAAAAAGATAACTATACACGTGAATACACCACTCAAGTCAGTACCCAGCCGCAAAAAAATTAACAATTTACAGCTCTGTAGTCGCCTCTACTTCCGAAGCACATACGATCAAACCTCAAACTATTTAACCACCCAAAACTCCGAAAATTACTAGCACTCGCGCTAACGCACCTATCGCCAAGAAAGTTCCAGGCCAACAAAATAAAATTACGCCAACCATTGTCCCAAATAAAAACACTCACTCTCAGGATATCAAAGTAAACCTTGTTAATCTTCTAAAAAGAGCTACAACCTTAACCACTGATTTTATGGGGGGGGGGGGGATTAACATTATCGAAGCTATAAATTCAACTGCCGAGATTATAAGTAATATACTCTCACTCGCTATCGAAAATGGCCATCTTTAATAACAACACCCTCAAAAACATTTTTTGGAATGCTCAGGGTATCCTTAAAAAAAGACAGGAACTAGCCACTTACCTTCATACAAATAAAATCACAATTTGCTTGCTCAGCGAAACTTTACTTCGCGAATCCTTAAACATCAATCTGGTCCGTGGCTACAAATTATACCGGAATAACACTAATAGAGGTACCGGGATCCTAATCCAAGAAAACATCGACCACCATGAACTAATAATTCCTGAACTCAAAATCCTAGAAGCTACGGCAATACAAATAAAAATTCACGGGAAACCATATGCCATCGTCTCGCTCTACCAGACTCCCTCTTGTGAATTTACAAAAAATGACTACAGAAAAATATTTAAACTAGGCCCCTCGGTAATCGCTGCAGGGGACCTGAATGCTAAGCACTTGGCTTGGAATATCAGAACAACAAACAAAATTGGAAAACAATTATTTGAATACATAAACGACAAACACCTGGCTGTCTCTGCACCAGACCCGTATACATTTTTCCCTCACAACACTAAACATAAACCTGATCTTATTGACCTTGCAATTACCAAAAATAATTTCTACAACCATGAAACTCTTACCATTGATGAATTAGACTCAGATCATCGACCAGTTCTCTTGAGCCTTTACACTAACTGTGAAAAGGCCCCAGTCACACCTCGCTATAACTTCGCAAAAGCAAACTGGCAAACATTCAATTCCACTCTAGAAACTGAAATTAACTTTAAACCCGCGCTAACAAACTCTACACACATTGACGAAGCCATAACTAATTTAACTTCAAGCATAAAAACTGCAATTCACGCTTCGGTCCCTCTGTATACCGTAAACAAATACGATCCACCTCTCAGCCCCGAGATTAAAGACATAATCGCTACCGGTAATAAACTCTGCCAAACGCATCGAAAAAATAAAAGCTGCATTCTCAAAAACACAATTAATCACCTGCGTAAAACAATAGCAATTAAAGTTCAGGAGCACAGATGTAAAAATTGGAATACAGAAGTCGGTAAACTTCAAATTAAAGATAACTCTATATATCGTATGACCAAAGCCCTAACGAAGCCGCGTACCAATATTCCCCCTCTTAAAAAGCCGGATCAAACATTTGCAATTTCTCCAACCGACAAAGCAAATCTCTTAGCTGCAAATTACGAAAGTAACTTCGCTCCACACGCCGAGCCATCTGACCCGCAACACATTACTGAATGTGAAAAAATAATTTCCGACTTCCACAAAATCCCGAGCACGGACAATTTTAAGAAAATAACCTATAAGGAATTAAAAAAACACATTAAAAATACTAATAGGAAAGCACCCGGCCCTGATTCAATTTCAAATCTAGTTCTCAAAAAGCTCCCTATCTCGTGCCTGATTCACCTTGCACTTATCTTCAATGCCTGCATTCGACAAAGCTATTTTCCTGAAACTTGGAAAATTGCTCATATTCTAGTTTTTCAAAAAAAAGGTAAGGATCCATATCATCCAACCAGCTACAGACCAATTAGTCTACTAAATACTATGAGCAAAATCATTGAAAAAATAATACTCACTCGCGTAAACTACCAACTCGAGGAAAACAGCATCCTTAAATCACAACAATACGGTTTTAGAAAAGGTCACTCTACCCAGCACATGATGCTTAAACTCACCGAAACCATTAGTTTAAATTTCAATCGAAGAAAGCAAACTGGAGCTGTTTTCCTCGACGTAAAAAAAGCTTTTGATAGTGTCTGGCATGTAGGATTGCTCAGAAAATTAATAAATTACAATTTCCCAAGAGGACTCATCCTCTTTATAAACTCTTATCCTTCTAACAGAAAATTCTAAGTCAAAGTAAGCCAGACACTTTCAAAAGAGAAACCCATTCGAGCGGGTGTGCCCCAATGCAGTATTTTAGGTCCGGTATTCTTCATTATCTGCGTGAACGACATCCCTGAGGCCCCTGAAGTTACAATTGGATTATATGCAGACAACACCGCACTATTTACTTCCTCTTCGTCAGTCCCGAAAACCTTAAAATTACTTAACCAAGCTCTTGAAATCATTAAGGCATGGACTAAGCTTTGGAGAATAAAAATTAATATAGCAAAGTCAGAATAAATTCTTTTCTCAGTCAGAATACCTGTCAAAATAGATCCACCAAAAATGTTTTAACGAACCAATAGAATGGAAAAATTCCGTAAAATACCTAGGGGGTAAACTTCATAAACGTCTAAATTGGAAGCAGCATATCCACAAAACTAAAGGGAAAGCTCTCGGGGTTATCTCGCATTTAAGCCCTATTATTAATAGACACTCGAGTCTAAAACCTGAATATGGAATCCTAGTTTACAAAATGTTTATCCGACCAATCATAACCTACGCCTGTACAATATGGGGTGGTGCGTCAAAAAGTAACATCAATCACATCCAGATTATACAAAATAAATTCCTCTGACGCATCACAAAAACACCTTTATATAACAAGAACTCTGTCTTACACAGAGAATTTCAATTACCTTATATTACAGAGTATATCAAAGAAACCGCGACTAAATTCTATGAATCAGCATCATCATCACCTTTTAAACATATCTCCTCTCTCGGGAAATATGATTTTGATCCGCTTCGCAAGCACGCGATGCCAAAAGACTTCCTCATGAAATAAGTCTAACAACGAATTTCATTTTTTGATCCCTCTACACCTTCCCACTCTTCTTCTTTACTTTCATAAAATAAATTATCAGATTTTGTGGTTTTTTCCCGTATATAGGCTTTTTTGCCACATATAAACAAACGTCACTCTTAAATCAAGTCATGTCAAATTTCTCACAGATTGTGTAACAATGCCCAAACGGGTAACGCACAACAACTTCTTCCAGTCCGATCATTCTTCGGGGAGATCATTATTCGTGAGCTTACGACTGGCGCGGCTTCGCCGCGCCAACCGCCCACTCCCGTGCATTTAATCTCACGAGAGGGGGCGATGGTTGGGGCCCCCTCACCCCCCCTTTTTTCACCATGGTTTGTTGGATCATGCACAGCAGCGGAGTCGCACAAGGAGAACGCTACCACCAGGCCACCACCGCTCGGTAAGGGGCGTGCCGCGTGACTCAAACTAGTCGATCAGTGACGGTAGCCGCATTTTTCAAAAATCCATATTTTCAAAATATAGCCCCACTTACAAAAAGGCCGTGACACTTTTCGAATAAAATTTGACACTCATTTGAATAATGCTCACACGACCTTGATTTGAATTTTGATTCTGAGATTTTCCATTGTAAGTACACTGGGTCTTGGATTAAAAACCGTTTTCGAACATAGCTTGCACTGGCCTTCAAGATGAATCCAGACAATCCAAACGTAAACAGTCAGGGCCGTTGAACAATTTCTGCTGTATTTAGAAGCATGCTAACAGCTGGCGCAACCAAACTGAGAAAAAAGTACTCTTGAATCAAAAGTGCCGGTGCTTTTGAATTCCGCATTATTAATACAATAGTTTATATCAATAACACCATAGATTTTGCTTTCAGTGAAATAATCCGATTTTTTTAATCAAAAGTACAATACTATAGATTAAAATATTGACGATTATATGAAGCTCAAGCATATAAAGTTAAGACAAATAAATGCACATTTATTTTTTTTTTAAATTGTATTTAAAGTATTAAACATATTTTTGAATTAACAAGGTATCTTTTTAACTTCTAGAGAATATAATTTCCGCGAAACAAAGATACTTTCGATTTGATTGTATCTACTGTAATCACAGTGAATGGAGCTTTCGAATACGGTCAAAAGTATACACTATCAGATTCACAGCATCTGTGATAGAAACAAAAAAAAAAAATTTTTTGAGTCATCTGTATATTCTATTATCAGATCAAGATATGTATTTCTTTCTAAGGTAAAAGATTTCAATGTGAAGAAAAATCTTTTTGTATGAAACATAAATGCGAATATTTAAAAAAATTGCGTAACTGTCTGTAAAGCATAGTAAAATTGAACAAAACTATTAACCCTCTCCAATCTATAAAATATTTTTTATGATTCATGAGCGTATACAAGTGGGTTAAATCAATAAATTTTCGAATCTTCCAAAAAATGTTGAACACCATCAAATTTAATTGGAAATATATACAAAAAACACTGAAACACATTTCTAGCCGATGTGATTGGTGTTTTAAAATTTGTTTTAAAGTTTGAACTTGGCAATTTGTCAGAGAAATTTCTTTAATGTTCAAAACTGTATAAAATAATTTTAAAAAATTGTAAATAACAATAACTAAAAAGAATTTATTTCTGAATGAGCAACTTTGTTTAAAAATGTACACAGTCCTTAAACTAATTCATTTATACAATTTTTATAGAATTATTGTTTTTTGAAATGCAAGAAATAATTTTCATATACTTTAAACATTGATACAAAGTTTCTTTGATACAGATATTTGATTAATGTGTTTTTAATAAATAAATAATATTTATTTTTGAAGAAAAACAATTTATTAATTTCTAATTCAGGAGTTTCATAATTCGGACATCTTTTACGGGGATTTTATTATTCAGGAATTTTACAGTGTCGGAAATTTTGTCTTTCAGAATTTTTCAGTCGTCTCATTTGGCAGTATAAATTAAAATATTTAAAATATATAAAAACAGTGAACATCTGAAAAAATGTTCCAAAATTGTCATAAGCATTGCTAAATAATTAAATTTTGAAACAATGTATCTTTAAAGTTCTAGTTTTGATAAAAAAAATCGAGTAATAAAACAAAATAAAAAAGCACCGTTTTTCATCAATAAAATATAATAATGATGGTACTATTATTTATTGCAATTAAACTAAATATTAACATAAATCAATGGGCAGAAATAAAAAATTATAATAATTATATTTTTAATCAGTAATTACTTTTTGCAATTAATAATTTAGTTACAATTTTTAATGCAGAATATTGTTACAGAAAAATGAACTTACATTTATTAATTTACTATTTATATTTAACTTTCATTCACAGAACGATTGTTTATATCTATAAGTTTTGACTATAATTGAATTCTTTTTGAAGTCTACATTAAAGTGATATATTTGAGAAAAAATGCCTAATAAAAAACACCTTAAAAATTTGAAAAATATTTGTTTTTATATTGATTAAATTTTAAATTATCTAAATACGTTTAAAAATATATTTATTGTTCTTAATCTGTTTGAGGGTGATAATCGTCATAAAAAAATTAGAAACATAACGTTTTTCGACAACAAGGGCAATAAATTACGACAAAATACGATTATGCAAATAAATGAATCGAAAAGTGTGCATGATAGTTATTTCCTAATAATTTTACTATTTTAGAGTGGAAAAAATTAATCGCCGGGGGCCATTAAAAATTATTATTTGACATATATACAATGCGAAAAATAGAAAAAAAAAGAAAAAAAAAAGATGTCAAAAAAAAGATTTGAACTAGCACCAGCCTGGTCGCTAGAAAGGCCCTTTACCACTGGACCAGTGATGCATACTGAAAAGAGCAGCGCCTGACTCGGTAGACACTTGACAGCCCCGGCGACCGTGATTTTCACACGCTCATAATTTTTACACAAGGCCCCACTTACAAAGAAGCCGAAACACATATCTAATTAATAAAAAGAGATATTTCGGGTTCCAATCCTGTACAAAACGTAGTTTTATACACGATTATAACCCGAAATATCTGTTTTTATCAAAATGAACAATCGTGAAAGCATTACATCTATTACGTGTCTAATTATTTTTGACATACTATCGATTTATGATAGTTTAATCAAAAATCCAATGCTGCAGAGGTGGGCTTCCTCTTGTGAGTTCAAAAGTGCCAATGAATGCCATCAGTATTTATGATATCGTCCTCAGCGTAGCGTCGTAGCTTTCGGGATTAGGCGTGCGATTTGAAGCGAGCGGTGCGTGCGTTAGATTCTCGGCGATTGCGGATATTTTAATAAAGTGCTTTCTCATTAGTTATAAGTAAAATGCGTCTTCCCTAACCAAAGTCAGCAATAGTTTAGTTTAGAATATTGTATGAAGAATATAGTTAAGAATTAATTTCAATAAAAATACGAGTAAACGGAGGAGTATGTGTCAGGGGTTAAAGAAGGTGTAAATTCTTTAGATTTTAACTTCTGGAAAACAAATGTATTTTGCATTTGAATTAATATTTTTCGTCTTTGATTACAAAATTTCTGCTAATAGATTATGCCAGTGTACTATACAGTTAAACTTTTCTACTGTTGCAACGATAGCATCGCACTTTAGAATTGAGAGCATGATGCTATTAATTTATAGGACATATCGTTTGCTTCAAATTTCACTGTAGTTAACTTTATAATATTTTACTATTTGGTCGAGGACATCTTCAGTTGAGTCTAATCAATTTTTTATGATTAAATAATATTTTATTTGAATCAAGAAAATAAGAAACAATAGCGCATGCTTTTGAATGGGTTATATATGCATTTGACCGAGCGCGAAAGCACCGTTTGATGCTTCAAACCAATATTCCACTGATTCAGAAGTATTTTTTTCTCAGTGTGTCGCGCTGAGGGTACTGTTCTCATGTCTCTCTCTCTCTCTCTCTCTATCTTTCAGTACCGCGATCCCCTCATTATGAGACTGCCGAGGGCACCAATTCTTGGAACTTCGAAAATCCGGACTTCTTAAATCCAAGTTTCAGTTTATATATAATTAAAAAAATTCTTTAATGGCAGATACCGTAAAAAATCATTTTATGTTATTCAAAAACTATAAAATTTCTTATAAAAAGCTTGTTTCTCTTTTCTGAATGTAAAAATAAATATTTAATCTCTCCCCTATTTCTCTTCCTTTTTCGTGAAAAATTAGCCTATTTCTCTTTTTTGAGCTGCTTTTACTCTAATCCCTGTAAATCGCCTGTTCTAAATAAATGCATACAATTTCTAGCTGTTTGCATTATTTTCAGTCTTGAGAATTTGAAATGGAAGAAAAAATTGACCATCTTTATCCTCCGTCTATCTTCCAATTTCCCTCGCCTATTCCTTTCCATCATCCACAACAACCATCTCGATTCTTTTCTATTCCTTTTAGTATTCATAATTACCCCTATCATTTTTGATCACTGTATCGTTGTATTCAAGTCTATCATCCGACTATCTGCTTCTATCCTTTTCTATGATTTCAGCAATGGCGCAGTGGCGGGGCGCGGAAATTACGTTAAGAAGTTGCGTGCGCACGACAATCCAATGCTGTTCCTAATGGTGTCTAGTCATGTCTAGTACAAATCAGTGATGTTATAAATCATGCTACCTAAGTACGCCCCTGAAACGCCCGGAAGGGACGTTTGCGACACAAACGAGGTTCCCGGTCCCAAATCTGGAACACGAACGAGGTCCCATTGTATTTCAGTTTCTAATTTTTCATCCATGCCATTTCCTCCATCTATCCACATTAACACTTTTTGTATCACTTTTTGCATTTAACATTTTATATCTTTTTAACCGTGTAAAATTCTAGATAACTATTTTAATTCCTAATTTTTCATCCATGACTATCCTCTATTTATCCAAATTAATACTTTTTCAATCACTTTTTACATTCTTATCATTTATGATTGAGAAAGTATTAGAATTGGCTGAAATATGACACTACTGTTTTTCAACGGATCTCCACGTTTCGAGACCCCCTGAATCCGAAAATCAAGTTTTTACGATGGCGTCTGTCTGTCCGTCCGGCCGTCCGTCCGTAAACACGATAACTCTCGAAAAAATGAACGGATCAAATCCATCTTTAGCACACTTTTTCAGGTCCTAAAAGAAAGGACGAGTTCGTTAGCAGCCATTTTTGATCAAAATTAAAAAAATGAGCGCATTTTGAACATTTTTGAGACATTTTTTTTCTGGATTTGAAAAGTCTATGTACGGATATTTATAGTATTAAAAAGGTCAAATAATTTATCCAAATTACTTTTTTTGATAAAAAGAAAATTCTCAGAATTACAGCATTTTCAAAATTTTTTAAATCAACCGAAAATCAAAATTTTAAAACAAAAAACGCACGATATGAAAAAAAGTCAAGAGAAGAAAAACATTGCTTTTTGAAAGCCCTACAAGATTATCATAACAAATTTTTGGATTTTCTTGAAGAATCGAAAATTCAAATTTTTATTACACAAAAAATAATCAAAAATTAAAATTTCCATTTTGTGGTCAAACTATGTAGGATACGTAAAAGGTGAATTCACCAAAATTGTTATCCCAAAAAAGATCTCCAATTTCGTTAAGAATTACTTCTTGACAGGACGCGTAATTTTTATTTTATTCGTGAAAAATAACACTGAAAATAAAAAAATAAAATAAAAATGTACGGAAAAACGACGAAAGTTACAAGAAAAAAAAATATTCAACAAAACCTGTTTACAAATGTCTGTCGAAAATCGAGCGCGCAGCCCGAGTGTCGCGATGAGGATGTGTACCTCAAAGCCTACAGAGCTTTGACCATGCTTAATTAAGTTGACAATTCAGAATATCAAGACGCATAAAAATACTGCCATATAAACGAGATATTTTTGATAAAGTTTTATTCAAGCATTATAAATGCAAAGAATAAATATACGAGCGCGAGGTAACCCATTATCACAATTTAAAATTCCAAATTTATCCTCCATGCATCTGTGCGAAGCCATTATACCCTGAACTAAACAGTTAACATCTGCTGAAGATTTGAATTTTGCAACCGCAAAAATTTGTGATTTTTCAAAAAATGATCTGCGAGTAAGAAATTTGGAACCTGTATATCTTAACGATTCCAGGCATTTACAATTTTTCATAAAAAGATTTAAATAGCCATCTTCTAGAAGTATCTAGAGAACTGTTGGAGATAGGAATAAATGGAATTTTTCCATCCAAAGAAAACAATTATTGAAGGTAAATAACATTAAAAAAAATATGCCCATCGCGCGGGCACATTCTGATTGCGCGCTACGCGCGTGGCGCTTCCGGCCAACTTTGAGCGCGCCAAGGGTGCGCGGGTACGCTCTCCCGCTTCGCGTTCGTTTTCGTACGTTTAATGTGTACACTTCAACTAAATTTTTCAAATATCATAAGGGGCAATCTATATACCACGTGGACAATTTTTCAACAATTTTTGACCCCCCTCCCTGTGGACATCCGTGGAATTTTGATCCCCCCCCCCCCTGTACTTTGTCCGCGTGGACATATATTATGAAAATATAGATATTATTAGTCTTCCAAATGTCCGGGAGCTCGCAACAATTCCATGGACGTCATTTTAGAAGTCACTAAAATTTCAAATTCTTTTGGTTTCATAGTCAACAGTTCGAAATTCGTTGACTGGCTAACAGATGTTCATGCATTTTGCAACAATTTATCGTTAAAGTGGACAAAAATTGGAGTGAAAAAGCTTCATTTTAGTACTCTTCAAACCCACGGGGAATGATTGTTTGGATGCTAAGAACTAACAAGAAGTTTGAGTGGCAGCTCCTGAATGGTGCCAAAGTTGTTTGGCAGGCAGACAAACATGCCAAAAATTCGTGAGAAGAAACGTCATTTTAATACTCTTGAAACCCAATGGGGATGATTTATTAGGTACAAACAACTACCAAGAAGTTTGAGTGGCAGCTCCTGAGTAGTGCCAAAGTTGACTGGCAGACTGTCAAACATGTAAAAATTCGAGTGCAAGAACGTAACTTTAGTACTCTTGAAACCCACGGGAAATGATTGTTTGGATGATAAAAACTAACGAGAAGTTTGACTGGCAGCTACTGAGTGATGCCAAAGTTGACTGGCAGGCTGTCAAATACGCCAAAAATTCGAGTGAAGCAACATCATTTTAGTACTGTTGAAACCCATTGTTGCGAGCTGTAAATTTACATAAAAAGTGAGATTTACGTAGTTTCTTTTTTTATATATACGTATTAGTTTTAGAGAAGTGTCCTATACACGGAGAAAAATGGATGTTCAAATGTAGATGTTCAAAGGGTAAGATTATATCACCTAATACGCAGATGTTCATGGCAAACATTTAACATTTTTTTGAGATGTTAGGCGTAAAAATATTTTTATGTTCAACTGAAATACATTCAGATGTTAAAACCGTTCGAGCGCATGCGCATAACAATTTCACGACTATATTTGAAAGCTATATATAATCAATATCAAAATTATGGAATGTTACAATTTTAGAACATTTCCCAAGAATAAAAATTAGATGTCCTTAAATAAAATTGGATAAAGACTTTTTTCTGTCTGAAGAAGAGAACAACGATCTTATGTTTTAGGTTTATTGGCTTAACACATTTGACAAAAGGTTTATAAATTTGAAATAAAATTTGAGTTTGAGTAACTTAAAATAGATAGAATATTTAATTCAGATTACAGATCATTCGTTCTCCGATTATTCATCCCCGTTTTTATTTTGAATTAGAAATATTGAATATAACCTCAACTTCATTGAATGCATCATCTCGTCGACATTTTATACCCTTTATCTGTTTTTCGTTCGTGTACGAACTTTAAAGTTTAATTTAAAATTCACAAATAAGTTATCAATTAATTCCTTAAATGACCATAAATAAGTAAACTCCTCAAATGTTTACAGACGTAATTTGACATAACCATACATGTAATATCTCGGATTTTTCAGTTGAACATTTTGAATGTTGGAGGGTAACATTTCACTTTTTAAGATATATAGATGCTAACTTCGAACATCTAGATTGTTGTTTTATAGTTAAACATATAATATGTTAACCCTGAACATTTAGATTATACTTTTGAACATCCATTTATCTCCGTGTAGATGAAAATCTTTTTCAATGAAAAGAACAAAACTTTCATTCGGTTGCTGATTAAAATTTAAGTCAATTTTGGCACTACTCATGAGCTGCCAGTGAAATTCTTTGTTGTTTGCACCAAAAAAATCATCCTCAATGGGTTTAAAGAGTACTAAAATAACTTTTTTTCACTTGAATTTTCGACATGCTAGACAGTCTGCCAGTGAAATTTGACACCACTGAGGAACAGCCAATCAACTGTCATCTTACTTTTTAGCCCCTAAAGAATCATCCCCAATGTGTTTCAGGAGTACTAAAATCACTGTTCTAATTTTCATCCTGTCATTTTTTATCTGCTTGACACTCTGCCAGTCAACTTTGGCACCACTCAGGAGCTGCCAGTCAAACTTCTAGTTAGTTTTTAGCATTCAAACAATCATTCCACCTGTGTTTGAAGAGTACTAAAATTACGTTTTTTCACTCGATTTTTTGGCATGTTTGACAGCCTGCCAGTCAACTTTGGCACCACCGAGAAGCTGCCAGTCAAACTTCTTGATCGTTTTTAGCATTCAAACAAATATTCCACGTGGATTTCAAGAGTACTAAAATTACGTTTTTTCACCCGAATTTTTTACCGGTTTAACGATAAATTGTTGCAAAATGCACCAACAGCTGTTAGTTAGTCAACGAATTTCGAACTGTTGACTAGGAAAACAAAAGAAACTGAAATTTTAGTAAGTACTAAAATGACGTCCATAGAATTGTCGCGAGCTCCCGGACTACAAGAAGTTTAAAAGAGCGATGAATTGACTGAAAAAATTCGGATTAGCTCAGGAACTTGAGCTTAAACATGATTTGAATTGCAAAGAAAAAGTCGTGAAAAAAAATATAATTAAAATTAAAATTCTATTATGCGCAAGCACAATGTAAAAGTTCGAGTATACCTAGAGTACACCTTGTCTCATTTCAGTATATTTTCCACAGATTTAGGGAAATGTGTGTCCACGTGGATTCTAGCCCAACCCCCCGGTCCCCCTCGTGGACAAGCGTGGAATTTTGCCATACCCCCCCCCCCCCCCCCCCAAGTGTCCACGTGGTATATGGATGGCCCCTAAATATTATAACTTAAATCGAAAACTGCGTTTTATACTTCTGAGAAATTACAGCCATAAATTGTAACTGACATTTTTTTTTTAAAGAAGGTTCTCAAAGCACCTATGCCTTTGAAGATTACATTCTTATTATGAAACTCGCACTTCGCGCTCGATAATTTGTGTCCAATTGAAAAACTTCATCAAGATAATTTGTAAATCTTTGTCAAATCTACTAAAAATAACGTTTTAAACTTACAGATGTCTTAAAAACAAAAATAGCATATTTTTGAAAATGATCCAACTTTTAGAACTTTGATCTAATTAAGAAATTTCATGAGAATAGTTTCGAAATAAATATGTTTTATATCTAGTAAAAATTTAGATTGATATTTCTTGACCTATTGAAAATTTGTTTTTCCTTTTTTTGAAAAGCATATAACTTTTTGAATTTTTATTTAACTTAAAAATATCAATGGAATAATTTGCAAGTCCTTTTGACGCGTACCAGAAATTTGTACAAAAATTTCTAAAACTCACAAAAAATTTGTATTCAAATTTGGAAAAAGCTTTAACTTTTTGAATTTTTATCTAATCGAAAAATTTACCTTATATAGTTTCTAAATATATTTGATATCTAGTGACGAATTTCAATGAAATTTCCTAATCTATCAGAAAATTTTTTTTTTCTGAACATTTTCAAAATTTTCAAAAGTATATAACTTTTCTCATGTTTATCGAAATTAAAAATTTTATTTTGATAATTTGCTTAATGAGTCTATGAGCTAAAAATATGATGCTCAAATAATAGTCTTCTACCTACCTTTAAGAAAAGTTGACAAACATTTCAACAAGGTTCTAAATTTTTTAATTTTGGTTGGAAATATCTGCTTGACGAACTTAATCTTAATTTTGGGAACCTTAAAAAGTGTATCAAAGGCTGACTCGATTGGACAAATCCTTCAAAAGTTAGCGTGGCTACAACCTTTAGGTAACCATACATACATACAGACAGACACCGACAAAATTGTATGATTTTCGGATTCTGTGAGTGCCAAAACGTAAAGATCCGTTAAAAACCAGAGATCGAAAATTTGGACGATTACGTTACACCAGGAGTCTCCACAATCCAGAGGGGCAGCGTGACCCAGTTTAGCTCGACCTTTTTCAAGATCTACCATTTTTTTCGACGGGAAACTGAGAGGAAATGTATGACCCCTTTGAAAAAAATTCCAAATGGAAGAGCTCGGAGAGCCTTTTTTTCTGATGTAACTTGACAGAGCTTGAAATATAAAGTATTTTATTTAAAGTATTTGAACTAAGCAATTGCCGATAATTGTTCACAAATAAATGTTTTTGACAATAATACTAAATAATTTAAAAAATACTAATAATAATAAAAATAAGTGGTCCAAAATAATTTCAAGGCGTTCAAAATTTAAGAGTTTTTTTTCAAATCGAGAATCTGTAAATAAAATTATTTCAGAACAAAAATTTCAAAAATAGAAAAAATTTAAATATATAAACATTGATTACGTAAAATTAAAAGGAATTTAAATGTTTCAAAGTCAAATCGGCTTCAATTATAGAATTTCAAATTTGTATTACATTTAAAAAAATTAAAATTGATGCTAAAAATTCGTCTAAGAAAAAAAATTATTTTTTCGTCATTTTTATATCTCAAAATGTAAAGTTATAATATTATAAACCTTTGAAATTAAATTATTCGAAAAAACGTTTAAAATAAAAAGTAATTTTTAATAGTAAAGTTTTTAAAAATGCTATCCCAACTGAAGGGGAAAAATTCTTTGCATTGGTATTAACAGATCGTAAAAATAGTAAATTAATTTTTTTATCTGTTAGATATAATAATATCATTAATTATTTAAGTCCATTTAACAATTTTTTAAACTTTTAATAATAAAAAATTTGTTGTTAGGGATTTTAAAATTATGTTTTTAATGTTAGGTAATAGAAACTGAAGGACACCTGAATTTCTTGCTGCTTTTTAATTTAATTTGCAAATTAAATTTTTAATTATTTATAAAGAAAACAATTTTTAGGGAATATAAATTGTGAGTATACAAAATTACACTTGCATTGAATATTTTATTTAACAAAATTAAAATAACGAAAACTAAATATTCATTATTTTATTTCATAATTCTCAATTTTAGCCTGAAGTTTTGAATAGAAATGAGGATCTCCAGTTTAAGGGTTCCCAGCGGCAAAAAATAAGGTAAAGGGTTTTGACAGTTCTGGGTCAAAACTGAGTAGATCCGACCTATTGGCCTGGGATTGCTAGTAGATACAGGATCTACATTTGAAGACCCCTGAATTACACTCTCATGAATGAGAATGTAAAAATATATAAACAGATTTATTAATGCATTACAAAGAAATACCATAAAGGTAAATAATTTAAGTAAGGGCATAATGGGGGCTTTGGAATAATGTGGATTTTAACTTCGAGGATCAAAAGTACTGTAGTTTTCTGAAAACCAGAATATGACACTCGAAAAAAAACCAACACCTTATCATTTCTATACAATAGACGTTGTCTTTACTTCTTATTTCTTATCACAAGGGTTAGCATAAAAAAATGAATAAATTTCCAGGAAATATTCTTTATGATGTTCTACGAGTGGCAGATCAAACAAAATATTAATATTTTTGTTTAACCAAACGTTTTGGATTTTAACCTGATACGTCGCATAAATCTTGCATTCATATGTTTAAAGTCATGGGGCGCTGAGCGAATTTTGAGCAAAAAAAAACATCCAGCGGGGAAGTGGTTCAGAAATATATAAATATGCTTTCCGCGAAAAGAATGATTTAAAATAATCCATAATTGAAAAGTTACGAAGGTTATATTTTGGCTGTGAAGCCTGCTTCTTCTTTCGCATGTATTAACTCCCCGCGTTCACGTCAAAGTGCAAATTCGTTTGAGACGATGTATTATTGATCAGTCAGAATTGACGGTATACAAATATGAAATAATTTGTCAAAGATGAATTTCACTTTGTCTGCAATTTAATAATGATATATTTAATGTATATGCACATTACATCCATTACTATTCATTTGAAATATTTAGAAGAACACTTAAATTTTATAAAATCACATCAATTTTTAAAGTTTTCTTTTCTCATAGCTATTAAATTACTGAGACGATTTAAACTACTCAACGACAAAACACAAAAACGACCTTTCTCAAAATTGCGTTTTAGAAACGTAAATGTAAACCTAAGATTATTATTACACCATTAAGCCATTTCCCTTTAGGGGTAGGCGTGACTCACTCGGTAGGGGAAAGGAGTAGTGTGTGAAAGGGATAGAGATTTTTCAGATTGATCCAGAATTCTCGTGCTATTTAAGTAAATAAAACGTTCGTTCCGCAACACTCCTCCGACCCAGGTTGCTGATCAATCTCTCTAGCAATCACCCCAAGCGAAGAATCTCACGAAGTCGTTATGTAAGGTTCCCCACTTGGGTCCATTAGTGGCCAAGGTCTTTTGTTTCAGGCGTCATTCACTCTACTAACACTCTTTTTATTGACTATTTGCCGCCATACTTTCCTGTCCTGGCATACTTCTCTAGCTTCTTTTATGTCCATGCATTTTTTTATGCAGGCTCTCGTGTTTCTGTGATTTCTTATGTCTCTTCTAAGTAGGGTCTCATTCACACATTCTAACCATTCTTTCCGCGGTCTACCTCTGGGCACGCTGCCATTTACTTTACATTGATACACTTGTTTCGTTAGTAGTTCATTTGGCATTCTCTCAACATGTCCGAACCATCTTAACCGATTTCTTTCCCATGTGTCTACTAGCGTCTCTTCTGCACCACATTCCTTTAGACTTGTCTCGTTACTTACTTTGTTCATCAGGGTTTTCCCGTATATTATGCGCATGAATCGCATGTCAATTGCGTTAATTTTACTCTTATCTTTTTCTTGATAAGTCCATGTCTCGCTACCGTATAGTACTCTCGGTACAAATATGGAATTATGTATTGCCATTTTAGCTTTATTTGATATATTTTTACATCTGATAAAGGGACCTGCTCTACCAATAACCTTCTTACCTTCATTTATTCGTCTATCTAATTCCTCATCTATCTTCCCGTCCCTAGTAAATAAGCTACCAAG
>NC_046658.1:38438801-38448232 GCF_010883055.1 Belonocnema kinseyi
CTTGTAGGATCCATCCATTGACTCCATACTCTTTCAGGACTTCCCAAAGTTTACTTCTATCTACCTTGTCAAAAGCTTTTTCTAGGTCAACAAATGCACAGACTTTTTTTCTTACTCTCAAACTTTTTTTTGTTATTTGCCTTAAACTAAATATTTGATCCGTACATGACCTTCCTGGCATAAACCCACTTTGGACTTCCCAAATCTTTGCTTCTGTTATTTTCATTACCCTACTAATAAGTATTTTTGAATATATTTTACTTACGGTGCTTAATAAGCTAATCCCTCTGTAATTATTGCACTCGCTTTTATCTCCCTTTCTCTTGTATATTGGTACCATAATCGCTTTTTTCCAATCGTCTGGGACGTCTCCCATCTCGAAACATAAATTTATCAATTCGCACAGTCTATGTGGTAATGCATCAGTATATTTAACAACATCCAGATGAAACAAAACAAAACAACAAACGCCATGCACTATATATAACTGAATATAACCATATACGCCATATCAGTAAAAACAAAAAAAAATCATATATAATTTACAATAAATAATTTAGTTGATTAAATTCTGACTAATAACCGATACATCGTCTCGAGTGAAGTTGCACTTTCACGTAGAAGCCTGGAGTTGATACATGCGAGAGGATAAACGGGCCGTGCGGCCGAAATAACACCTTCACTTTTATTTGATTTGTTTTAAACAATTCTTTTCGTAGAAAATATATTTATATCTCTCTGAACCACTTTTCCGCCAACAAATTTATAGGCGGTTATAGAATCCGAGTCCTCAATTAATACATATAAAAATGTATTAGACAATAATATTGAACACGAAATGAAGAAAAAGACATCATTTCTACGTCTTATTAACTTTATACAGAGCACTGAATGTTAATTGGGCAACACTGTCCCGGTCTACATTACTTGATAATATACGAAATGCACTGTGAGCAACCGAGACAGAGGTACTTCATACGCGATGTCAATAAAGGCACCAACGGGAGCTACCATTCATGGTCGCCACGTTTTTTCGTGTTTTGCGTAAATTAAACTTATCTGTCAATTTTGGTAGAAGATGCCGAATACTTGGAATTTCTCACAGAGTTTTCTTAATTTTATTAAACGCAGCACCCATGTGATAACGAATATGGATTAATTCAGATGAAAAAAGTGTTTTCTCGTCTTTAAAGAAGTGTAGCGAAAAGGAACCGACACTAAATGCAAACAAAATTTATTTCCCTGGATTTGGCTTAAACTTGGTAATTTTGGTAAATTATACGAAATTATCAAGTTCAAGCCAAATATGCATTTCCCACTTTCTCACGAACCACTGTTTCCTCACATTCTCTGAATCGCTACTTGAATTTCTCACCTCGTTCTTTTTATTATAGCATGTTAATGAAATTGTGATGTTCACGAGTAAAATTTGGGAACCAAGATTTCGATCTAATTCGAGATCGACCATAACCTACGTCTTTTAAGACTTATACTGACTTATTAGACTTATGTAAAGTGAAAACTTGCCTTGTGCGAATTCTTCAATTTTGGTGGGGGCATATCTCTGATGCGACGCATTGCTTGAAGAGGAGGTTCATTAAAGAATGGCGGCTCTCCATCGACCATTTCAATGATCATAATTCCCAGAGACCAAATATCAACTTCTGGACCATACGGTAACCTTTAGAAGTAAACAAATTAGTTCCAAATTATCTATCGTAATAATTAAATGTAACACTTTACCGGGAAATAACTTCAGGGCTCATCCAGTAAGGCGTTCCCACTAAGGACTTCCGCTTCGGAAGTTCTTGAGAAACCTGGGCGCAGAAACCAAAGTCTGACAATTTCACCCGTCCGTCTGCAGTAAGCAGGATAGAGTCAGATTTTATATCCCTGTGAATAACACCCTGGGAGTGCAGATACTCGAGTGGTTTAAGGCACTGAATGCAAACCGTTGCTATCTGACTCTCATCCATTCGAGAGTGGGTGACAATATCTGTTAGAGCTCCACCTTCGAGGTATTCCATGACCACCCAGAGTTCATCGTCTACCAAGAAACTGTCGTACATTTCGACAATGTTCGCGTGATGGTAATCTCTCATGATGACCACCTCGTTGAAAAGAAGCTCTCGCCTTTGCTGCTTTCGCAAGTCCATTTTTTTTACTGCTACTTGGCGGTGCAATGCCTTGTCTGTTGCGATACAAACTGTGCCTGTACTGCCCTCGCCAATTTTTAAGAAGTTCTCCAAATTCTCTCTTGGGTCTCCTCGACTAACCTGAAAAAAAAATTAGTTGCTAAATGTATATTTGCACCCAGAATCGATAATGCTTTATTATTCCATTTCTAACAGACTCAGCAGGGTCGACGAACTATGGATAGAAAGTATGGCGTAACTCCATAACCATCCAATAATTTACAAATGTATGTAACATCGTCCTAATTCTAGAACCTTAACTTTTTAAGGCCTCAAAATTAAAATGATTCCATTTTAAAGATTTAAATATCAACATTTGAATTTTTAAATCTCTTAATTGTTAATTGTGCAATTTAGAACGGACATTGCATAATTGCATAATTTTGAAGGTTTATCTTTAAATCCAAATTCTGTCGTAGTAGTTTAAATACTGCATAAAATTCTCAAGTGTAGTCAATTTAAAAAAAATTGAATACTTCATTTGTCTTGACAATTCCTCTGATTACATTTTCCAGCAGATACGGCTGCTATATAACACCAAGTACTGATATAGGCCTCAAACGAACTTATCTATCATAGCTATGTAGCAGCGTTAACAACAATTAAGACTTCTTCTTTGGGTCTGCTACCTTCTGTGGGAACCTGGGAGTGTCCTTCCGGAATCTTTGGAGGGGGTGTGTAGGAGGGTAATTTCAGCTTTTCTGATTTTTATTTTAATCGCCTACTGAAATACAAGGAGGAGAATGTGCTTGCGGCTCTCGAAAAGTTTGTTTTCTGACATTCTAAAATCCGACGTTATTGCCTTTCATGGAATGGGCCAGCCGTCTTTCAAATATATGTACTAGCATTCCCCTACAATATTTGTTAGTGCACAAGAAAATAGCAAGAAATACTGAGAATAGAACATCGGACTTAAGTTCTCCTTTGGGACAAGAATTAATCATGCGTGCTATTAAGCTTCCGATAAATGAAAACAAGATTCAAAATAATTCACAAATCATTGGGTAAACCAAGTCTTAAACATGATTTGTCGAACTTTTCATGATTCGTGAGTGCTTTGGTAGGTAGAAATTACATCGAATGACTGAAACATAACTGAATTAGTACCCCTAGTTCCCTATAAATTCTCTGCATAACTACATAACCTATTTTCAGTTTCGTTTTTTAACAACAAAAAACTCATTTCTTTGTAGATCAATAAACACTTTGGTTTTCTTTTGCTCTGAAATTATCAAGGATTGTTTCGTCTACGGCAAGCATATTCCTGAAAAGAGAAAATAACCAAAATCTGTCACGCGTCAATCTTCTCTATTGCAGTCTACGATAGAGAGCGAATGAGGGTGCTAGGAGAAGGCACATAGAAGGCGAAGAAAAGCGAGTCAGGGAACTATCCGTGGGCATCCCTGAACCAGGGATTTAAACGCATCTTTATCAACGACTGGCCTCAGACAAACAACTACTCTCAAGAAATTGAAGCCAAAGTGAGAAAAAACTAAACGCATTTGACTAAAAAATCATAAACAAAATTCTCCGTAGGTAAACACGGTCAAGAGCTGTGGAAGGTGATCTATTCAACAGAACAACAACTGGAATTTGAGGAAGGGGACCGACCACGAAATCAGGAGCACATGTCTAGTCCTTTTTCTGCTTGCTTGTGGCATCTTGCTATTTAGCAAATGGCAAGAACTAAACAATCATAGGCTCCAGTCGCAATACCCCTAACCGCGAAAGAAGAAAAATACCAAATCGTTCTCTTTGCCTGACGCTTACAAAGTTATCTTACAACTCTCGAAGAACTCCTGAATTTCGCTAACCGTGCACATCTGGATATCGTCGCGACAGATGGCCCAGAAACACCGCCCTGACCTCCGAGAGCAGATCTCACTCGTAAATAAGATGCATAAGATTTCTTAACTCGGTACCGCAATAACAATTAGGGATGTAATATTTCCAACATGCGGAAAAGATGAAAACTCCAGAATTTCTGACATTTGCCGATAACTATGGGAACTGTTGGAAATTAGAGTATTTGACAAATTGTTTAGAAATTTTGAAAGTTTTATGGTTAAACACAATCAAATTACTCGACGTAATCCCCGGAACTGGATCACCCGCTCCATTTGCTGTCCCCAACATTTGTACATTTCCCATAATCCCTAAACGTGGAGCCCTGAGAAAAGAATTCAAATACTTTTTTTTCATTTCACAATATTTAACCCACGTTCAGTCCATAAATTTCCAGCTTTCTTTTAAACCTTTTCTGTGGCAAGTTGACAACAAGCATCTTTTCGGAAGGTGACGTCCCACCTGAACTTCAGAGAATGCCTTACATTGAAAAGTAGGCCTTACTATCGACTAAAGAGTACCCTAATTTCTGGGAGTAAACAAACGTCCAATTGCGTTTAATAACAACCCACCCACATTCGAAGTCACCACTCGTGGTGGGCTCTACCCCATAATTTCGAACTTATAGACGTGCCCGTTGGTTTTAGAACCGGAAGTTCAACAGACATGAGTGGCCCCGCCCTTGCAATAATGTTTAGAGTACGGACCTCTCCTTGAATAATTTTTCCCTTGCACTATTTCAGCCATGTGACAAACATGACAACCCTCGCATAAACTCACTGACTATTGGAATCAATCTCCATTGGCAATTTATTTACTTGAATGAAATTCAACCTCCTTGGCGCAACTACCCTCTCTGGAAAATCATCCCTCCGTATAACTTTCATCTCCTGTCGTAAGTTATTCGTTGAAAAGGAATGAGTAAAATGTGTCACCTTGGTGGATCAACCTTGTAAACAAATTCGTTTTCTTTAGGGAAACAACACCCCGGTAAGCAATCCCCTTCAATAAAATTCGTACCCAGTGAGAAATTAATTCCACGCAATGGCTGTCAATCCTTCGAAGATCCACGACGATCACTATTTAGAGCCACATATATTAATGAATAAAAATTATCTCATGTAAAATCGTAGGCGAAGCTACCCCATCAATCTTTCAATGTCAGTAGACAGAAAGATTTAACTCTCTCAACGTTCAACCCAATTGTTTATAATATCTTTTGAGCTCAAATGGATACTAATAATATACAGGTCTTCGAAAAATCGAGACACCTAATGAATACTCCCCATATCCAAGCCACCCACCCCATTCGCTGCCCCCAGCCTTTATACATTTTTAACGTTTAAACGTCTTTAAGTAATATTTAATTTTGTATAAATAATAGAAAATTGTATAAACAATGAATAATTGGCCGTGGACCATACCAAATTTTCGAAATAAGCTTTCTCCAAACCATGAGGAATATTTGTCGATATAAAGGATTTTCATGTAAACCTCATAAACTTTCTGTTTTCCGCCCCATAGGCGAGGGGCGCTGGAGGTTCTAGAATTCCGGAAGACAGACAATTTAAGCATTAATATTAATAATTAATGCCATTTTATAATTACGAAAAATAACGCAAATGTAAGGCTAAGTATTTTGAAAGGGATTCTATCCGTGGTTGCTTGATTAACCTTGTCAAAAGTAAATATGGTAAAGGTGTCTACAGGATATGTAAGAAAGACTTTCCACTGCGATTGAAAAAAAAATACATACCACCATTTGCAGGGCCGCTCTGAATTGTTCATGTGTCAACCTTTGGTCTGCGTTCTGCTTGTTGGCATTATTTACTCCCGTTCCGGAGCCAACAGCTAAATTGCCGGACGAAACTGCGCTCTTCATGTTCTGATTTTGATCTGGTGTAGAACTCACTCCAGGAATAGATGAAGTTACCGCAGATTTTGAGAGATTGTGCATTGATTGCGAACTTTCTATCGGTTTCTGGAAATGTGTAAGTACAGCGGAAGGATTTTCAGGCACTCCATAATTTTGAGAATGTTTATTAACATTGTGTGAACTCAGTTGACTAAGAGGTCTTTGCGAGGCTATTGATCCAACCGGAGAAACCTTGGAATGCATATTGTGTAGCAACATCACATATTGTGTGGGCATCACCGTGGATGGATTAGTTCTTTGTAATTCATGTTCTGGAATCTGTGAAATACTGGAATTGGCCGTCGGACTTTGAATACTCGGAATTGGACTTAGGTTTTGGAAATTCAAAGACAAGTTTGGAGCGTTTGACCCCACGTGCGTTAAATTTGGAGAAGACTGCATGTTGGGATTGAGATTCTGGAGATTTGGAAGTAGGTTATGATGATTTGGATGCATTCCAGGTCCTAAGTTTGGAAAATTCTGCCTCAGTTTGTCCGGATAACCGTGAGGTTTTCCGTAATTGGAATAGGCTTTGAATTGAGCAGGACTATTTATCATTTCTTGGCCTTCCGGTACGGATGGTGGAAGATTTGAATTATTTCTAGAAATTAAAAAATGATAATATTAATTGCAACCGAATTTTGAAACTTTAATAAAAAACAACTTAAAGATGTATTTATTGTACCTGTAGTCTCGCCTAAGTCTCGGCGGACTGGAAGACCGAAGAGAGTTTGATCTGGCGACGGTACTAGTTTTAGGCAAACCATTTTCAGTGTTTTTATCTCCAGGTGCAAATCTTCCGACCCTAGGATCATTATGGCCCCGTACGATAGTCTTTAAATCGAGAATTTCCGTGGGAGTGATTTCACTTGGATCAACCAGAGGTAAAGGTCGATTAGTAGACTTGAGTATCTGGTTGTTGCCAACTATAGATGCCCATTGTAAAGGCAGACCTACGAATTTTCCTTCAAGCTTATCGAATCCCGTATGCACTCGATGCTCGAAATTCGTCGGTGTTGATATTTGTGGCTTTTTCTTCTTCTTGGCAAACATTCTGCAAGGGTTAAAATTAATAAGTCAGGGTGCGAAATGTAAATTGAAATTTTTCAATAAAAAAAAATCCTCGTGTTATCCACTTTTTGAAATTTCTGGTGAAAATCTGCGAGAGTTGAATTTTTAATTCGCAGATTTTTTCGAGGAATCGAAAAATATTCGCATATGTCCCCGTATTATCCTCGTACGAAAATAACACGAGAATTTCCTTGAGGATTCTTTCACTCGGGAAAACTAGGATTTTTCTAGTTGCTAATTGTTCTGATAAATCTAAGTGCACACAAAAATTTCTGTCGTCTTTTTCATACAAATAATTACTAATGGACAATTTAAATATTTCCCATGACTTTTTAAACAAGGTTTAATTGTTCAAATAAATGTAACTTATTTAAACAATTATTCATGCTAAAAAAAATGTAAAAAATAATCGTATTTTCTAATAGAAATGTAATAGTTGGTCATTGTTTGTAGTAATTTTTTTAAAAACATTATGTAATTATTTTAACAATTAATTATTGTTTATTTACAACATTTCTAAAAATTGAGCCAGAGATGTACATTTTTGTCTCAAATTGGTATCCTATGCTGCTTTTTGTTAAACAATTACATAATTTTGATACATTTCTTCTGATGTTTAACAAATCTCTATTTGTTTAAACAATTATTATTTATCTGCTCATGCAGTTTCTTTTTTGATAGCTTTAAAAAATGCAATAAAATAGAATATATACAATTATTTTCCTGACTGTATACTGTATAGAAAGAATATATTAACCGTTTTTAACTGATTAAACAAATATAATTTGTTTAAACAATTGTTTTTCGAAAAATAATTTTAAAATCGTATTTTCTGAATGAAACAATATTGAATGATTTCAAGGAATAGTAGATTCTCTAAAAACGGAATGTCATTGTTTAAATAATTTGTATTCGTTCAAGCAGTTTTCTATTAAAAATGTAGATAAATAATATAACACATAAAATTATGTTCGTAAATATATATTAATATATATTTTTAGTGTATTCTCGTATGTCAGCTTAATATTCATAAGACTTTCAAATACTATAATGAAATATAATCTAAATCCATTTTATATGCATTCTAAGTAAAACGCTGATGAAAAAACATGATTTTTTGGCCCAAGACAATGTTTTCTTTCTGAGATCTGGAAATTGTTTTCTATAATTTTTACTACTTGTAGTAAGTACTGCTTTTGATCCTCATTTGTCGTTATCAAGCAATTGAAGTCCGATATTATAACACCTCTTTCAGCAGTATCATTCACTGTTGTTAAATGTTTGCCTAGCAGGTAATCTTTATTCTTCATCCATTCTAATGCGTTTTTTTAAATGAAATATTTCAAAATTTGATAATTTGAAAGTTTGATATTTTTGTCACTTTCAATTTTTTAGTCAATTAAAAAAATTGGCTTCTTTTATGCTTTTCATTATACAAATGATTATAAATAAATTATACTTCATGATAAAGATTGCAAAAATAAATAAACGCTTATAATTTGAATTGTATTATGACTTTTATGATTTATTTAAGTGCCCCCAAAAAGATGTAAATCATCCATACTCAATTTACAGGAAATTAAAAAAAAAACAATAATTTAATGTATAAGCAATAACATAAAGCTTTTAGCAGAATTTACTACTCAAAATCATTCAAAATTATGCTATAGGGGGACCTGGATAAAGAATACGTGATGGGGGATGATGAACAAAATGTAGAACTAATCTATTTGCAAGTAATTTCTACGCATTCAAGTGTCGAACTCAGCACACTGTTGACACTATTTGAAACTTTATTGGAGCGATGGCACTATTTTACTACCAGGTTAACATACTTTCCTAGAACTGCTGGCCCTAACAATTTCTCAGTTTGCGGGGTCGAGGGAAGGTTGTCAATCATGTCACACCACCAGCAGTTCAGCGAAAGAAGCACTCGGAAACCGCCTCAGAAACGGTTCAGGTGGCCCTGCCTGTTTACGTTTCGATTCCCTCGATTTAGCAGCAACGCTATCTGCAGGAAACACTCGACATTGTCGTTAAACCGAGAGTCTGGTGTATTTTCACGTGTAAAGGACTGCTGACATTGTAGTGTTTCTTCAAGTTTAAATTATTATATGTAATACATAACAAAATGGACGAAATCAAACAAATATTTTTTACTACAGAGAAAAATCCAACAGAAATGGTTCATACGGCCGTGAATGTTTACGTGTGGATTCACTTGATTTAGGGCCAAGGCTATTTGCAGGCAAAACCCGATAATTTTTCGTTAATGATACTATTTATTTATTTTTCTTTGAAAAATATTTTTGAATTTCTTCGCTTAATGGCTTTAATTTCGTAGTTTTTTTGGGATGAATTTTATACCGTGTGTCCCCCTTTTTTAAGATCCGTAAAATTCCCCC
>NC_046658.1:38448242-38451794 GCF_010883055.1 Belonocnema kinseyi
TCCCTATTTTACGTAAATTTTTTCTGATTACATTTTTTTCATTAATTTACGCAGGAGTTATTCAAAAATGACGTTAGACTATGGGGGAGGGGGGCTGTCATATCTTATTATTTCTTATAAATTAACAAATTAGTTGAATTTTTAACAATAAAATATGAATTCTCAACAAAAAATGTAATATTGGATATTTTAACCAAGAAAATATTTTGATTTGAAATGAAAAATAGTTCAATTAAACCAAAAATGACCAATTTTCCACAAAATAGGTGAATCCTCGACCAAAACAGATTAATTTTCAACGAGCCAGTTGCATTTTTGACCAAATAGTACAATTTTCAAAGATATGTAAACCTGACAGCACCAAGTCATCAAATCATAATATATCCTATTTCATAATACGGGGCTTATTTAGGGCCAATTTAATGCCCCATTGCCGAATTTTCGGCTCTTCATTTTTTTTTTAAATATGGATGGTTCTGCCAGCGTTACTTCAAGCCAGCAGCACCACTGAAGGAATCGGTCAAAAATGATTATATCAAATTTCCCTTTTTACAGGAATTTCCGTCTCGAGATATCCCTTTAAAGTTTAAACTTCTGCCCTACCTTCAAAATAAAAAAGGGCCGCGAAGGGCAAAGGGACAAAAACTTAATATAAGATTTTTTCCCTAACATTAATATGGGCCTATTTAGGGCTCACTGTCTATCCAACTATGGATTTTACTTTTTAGCCCTTTGTATAAAATATGCAACGGTGCTATCAACTTTACTTCAAGCCAGAAGCAACATTCAAGGAATCGGTCAAAAAATGGTTATATCATTTTCCACTTTTCACAAAAATTTCTGGCTCATTTCCCGTTCGAGATATCCCTTCGAACCACTGCCCTTCCTTCAAAATTAAAAAAGGGCCATAAAGGGCAAAGGTACAAAATATTCATTTTTGAATTCTCTTCCCAGCATAAATAAGTGACTATTTAGGGCTCACTTTATATCTAACTATGGATTTTACTACTCAGCCCTTTTTATAAAATATTCCACAGTTCTCCCAACTTTTATTGAAACCAGCAGCGCCACTGGAGGAAACGGTCAAAAAATGATTATATCAAATTCCACTTTTCACAGGAATTTCCGGCTCGAAATATCCCTTCGAACCACTGCCTTACCTTCAAAATTAAAGGGCCACTATACTTTTACATCTTCAGATTGTTATATTTCTTTCTTGTTATTTATACAGTACATTCCTTTGATAAAAATTCTAACAATGATAAACTTTTTTATCCATTTCTTATTGTTTATGAGGTGCTTCATACTTATTCTAATTTTTAACTTTTTAAACCCAATTAGAGATTATTGTAATCGTGAAAATCCATAGGATCTAAGGCTTATTTAGGGCTTTGAGACTATCAGAATCAAAATTAACAAAAAAAATTTTTATTTAAACAAACCTTCCAAAAATGAAATAAATTCAGGTTCATTTAAGGCTCCTGCAATATTGTCGACCGGAAGTTCTTTCCCCTTGCATAAATTAGGGCTCATTATGGACAAGGAATTTGATATAATCATTCTTTTTACCGATTCCTCGAATGGTGCTGCTGGTTTGGAGAAAAGCTGGGAGCACTGTGGAATATTTTATAAAAAGGGCTAAGTAGTAAAATCCATTGTTGTATAGAAAGTGAGCTCTAAATAGTCGTATATTAATGCTGGGAAGAGAATTCAAAAATGAATATTTTGTACCTTTGTCCTTCGTGGCCCTTTTTTAATTTTGAAGGTAGGGCAGTGGTTCGAAGGGATATCTTGAGCCGGAAATGAGCCGGAAATTCCTGTGAAAAGTGGAATTTGATATAACCATTTTTCGACCGATTCCTTGAATGCTGCTGCTGGCTTCAAGTAAAGTTGACAGCACCGTTGCATATTTTATACAAAGGGCTAAAAAGTGAAATCCATAGTTACATAGAAAGTGAGCCCTAAATAGGCCCATATTAATGTTAGGAAAAAAATCGTATATTAAGTTTTTGTACCTTTGCTCTTCGCGGCACTTTTTTAATTTTTAAGGTAGGACAGTGGTTTAAAGGGATATCTCGAGCCTGAAATTCCTGTAAAAAGGGCAATTTGATATAATCATTTTTGACAGATTCCTTGAGTGGTGCTGCTGGCTTGAAGTAAAGCTGGCAGAACCATGCATATTAAACAAAAATTAAGAGCCGATAATTCGGCAATGGGGCATTAAATTAGCCCTAAATGAGCCCTTAATTATGAAATAGGAGACATTATGATTTAATGACTTGGTGCTGTCAGGTTTACATAGATAATTTTCAGTCAACATGATTAAATTGCATCAAGAAAATTCGTATTTAAAATATAATACAAACATTTGTTACGAAATAGTTAAACTTTCAACCAAGAACATTAATTTTTTAAATCAAAAATCACGAGTTGTCAACTAAACGTTTTGAACAGTGGATGTGATGTTATGGGGCCTTCCATAAACCACGTGGATGCTCTTGGGGAAGGGGTTGATTCTACGAAGAGCCACGCTGGTCCACATGGGGGAAGGGATGGTTACGCGTTCGAGCCAGGTGGTTTTAAATTCAGGTGTAAGAAATAAAAATAAAACACATAGCTTCCTCCTTTTTTGAAATAGCGTGCGGAGTCCTAAATTCGATCCCTGAGAACCGAACCGTGTGCCCCTTCCCCAAGGCTTTTTGTTTGTTTACATTATTTAACGAGTAGAGGCAAGACAATTCTGACCGTAACCACGTGTGTGGTTGCTACCACGCATACTTTTTTGTTTCATTTTCATTCTACAAGAAATAGAAAAAACAATATATAGCACCCTTAGGGGGGTTTGGGGTCGACGATAAAGCTACGGTGGAGCACATGGGGGAAGGGCGGAGTCAAAAAGTGGCAAAAATTGGACTACGCGGTTTATGGAAGCCCACTAACTTGGAACATTAATTTTCGTTTAAGGATTCAGCTATTTTTTTGAAAATTCGTTTTTTTTTTGAAAATTTAGAAAAATTTTCTTCTTGGCTTGAAGATGCAACAATTAAGTTGATAATTTTTTTTTCTTTCCTGTTTCAAAATTCAAGCATTTTGTTAACAATTTAACCATTTGATTCTGTTGAAAAGTAAGTTTTTTTTTGAAAATTCATATTGCCGGTTTGAAAATGCAATTGTTTTGTAGAAAATTTATATTTTTGGTTTGAAAATTCAAACACTAAGTGAAAATATTTTTATTCCTTGTTTCACAATCAGGCTTTCTTGTTGATAATTAAGCTATTTTGTTGGAAATTCGCTTTTTTGTTTAGGTTCGTAATCAGCGACCCCAAAAACCTATAACATTTTTTAAAAATTTTTTTACCGTTTTTTCTCGATTTGACCTTCAAATGACCTTGAACCTGGAGCGATAGAGTTCAACGGATGCCAGATTCGTAATTAACGACTCCAAAAACCTATAACGTATTTTTTTGCATTTTTTTACCGTTTTCTCTCGATTTGACCTTCCAATGACCTTGAACCTGACGCGATAAAAGTCAAAGGACGCCAGATTTGTAT
>NC_046658.1:38451894-38459976 GCF_010883055.1 Belonocnema kinseyi
GGTGGAGGGTAGTCCGTTTAGCGTGCAATCGACTCGGGATACTTATAAGATACTACCATGATTTTTTCAGATTTTTGGTCCAAAAATAAATTAGGCCAAAAATCGGCCTTACCGACCCTCCCCCTTTCCTAAAACTTTACTTTTTTTACTTCCTTGACTTCATAATTTAAAAATCCACACCAATAACATGATAATCCATAAAAACATAATTTAAAAAGAAATAAGAATTAGTTAAAGTAAGATTTTCATTCACATTTTTTAACCAAACAGTTTTATTTTGAACCAAAAAAAATGAAATTTGTTTAAAGGAAGAAATTAATTTCCTAGCCAAAAGGACTAATTTTTAACAACATACATGAATTTTCAAACAAATAGGTGAATCGTCCAGCAAAATAATTGAATTTTTCACCTTAAAAAAACGAATTTACAACAAAATAGTTCAATTTTCAACCAAAGAGATGAATTTTCAATTAAAATCACGAATTTTTAACAAAGTAGATAAATATCAACCAAGTAGTCAAATTTTCAATCATCTAAGACAATTGCTCAAAAAAATAGCTGAACCCTCTTTAGAATTTTTTCTACTAAACAAGATAAATTTCCAAACTAAAATAAACATTTTCAGAAAAATAGCTAAGCACTCTATAGAATCGCTCGATAATATATTTATCTGGCGCTCCGCGCTCGGTCTTTGCATTACCCTCCTCATTTGTACACAGACTCAATCGCTCGTCCTGTAAAATTTCACTTTTGCCTAGTAGGTCCCTTTTCTCGGATCGCGTCACACACACACACACACACACACACACACAAAATTATATCAAATACTGTAATTCAAACCCCTCATAAAGTGAAGCTGAATTTTTTTTTTAATTTGACATTAAAGAAGATTCTCAAAGTACCTACGACCTTGACGATTACATTCTCATTGCGATAATCGCGCTTCGCGCTCAAAAATTAGGTTACACAGGCTCTAATTTTTAAAATTTTGGGCTAATCGAAAAATTCAGATCGAATAGTTTTGAAATATATTTGGTATCCAGTGAAAATATTGAATGAAATTTTTAGATCTATGAAAAAAAAAATTTTATTTTTTGAAAATTTTCAAATTTTTGAAAGTTTATAACTTTTCTAATTTTCATAAAAATTAAATATTTTATTTGGATAATTTGCAATTATTTTACCCATCTATAAGAAACTCTGACAAAAATTTCTATAATTTGAAGAAAAAAAATTGGGAAATTTTGAAAATATTATAATTATTTTAATTGTGGGCTAATCGAAAAATTCGGCTAGAATAGTTTTGAAATGTATTTGGTATCAAGTGAAAATTTTGAATGAAATTTTTGAATCTATAAAAAACATAATTTTTTCTATTTTTTGAAAATTTTCAAATTTTTGAAAAGTATATAACTTTTCTAATTTTCATCAAAATAAAAAAATTTATTTAGATAATTTGCAAGCCTTTTACCCATCTATAAGAAACTTTGACAAAAATTTATAAAATTTCAACAACAAAAAAATGTCAAAATTTTGAAAATGTTCTCAATTTTTAAATTTTGGTTCGAAATATCTGATTAACGAACTTAACCTTCATTTTGGGGACCTTCAAAAGTGTATCAAATGCGGACTCGATTGGACAAATCCTTCAAAAGTTAGTGTGGCTACAACATTCAGGTAACCATACACACAGAGAGACATATAGACATACAGATATATAGACATACAGATATACATACAGACACCAACAAAATTTTATGATTTTCGGATTTTGTTCGTGCCGAAACGTAAAGATCCGTCAAAAACCAGAGATCGAAAATTTGGACGATTACATTACACTCTCCTGAGTGAGAATGTAAAAAACAACGAAATTTCAATAAAATAGCTGAATCATCAACAAGAAAGCATAATTTTGAAACAAGGAATTAAAAAATGTCCACTACGTTGTTGAATTTTCAAATCAAAAAGATTAATTTTCTACAAAACAATTCAATTTCCAAACCGACGATATGAATTTTTAACAAAAAAAACTTACTTTTCAAAAGAATCAAACAGTTAAATTGTTAACGAAATGCACGAATTTTCAATCAAAATAGATAAATTCTCAACGAAAAATATAATATTTAATCATATTTTAACCGAATTCGATTTTTTTTTTACCAAACGAGATAAATTTCGAAACGCAAAAGTCGAATTTTGAAACAAGAAAGAAAAATATCAATTGAATTGTTTCATTTTCAAGCCGAGAAGACAAATTTTTTACAAAATAGTAGCATTTTCAAACTAAAAATATGAATTTTTAACCAAAACAGTTACTTTTGAACCAAATAAAGTAGTTGAATTTTGTACAAACGGTTGAAGTTTAAAAAAGAACTTTAATTTGAAATGAATTACAGTCGCATTCAACCAAAAAATACGAATTTTCAAGTAAATAGGTGAAACGCGAAAGTAACTTAAAAGTAACTAAAATTAACGTTTCAAGTTACTGCAAAAATCGTAACTAAGTTACAAGTTAGTTTAATTTTTTTGCTAAGTAACGTAACTGTAATTAGTTACTCAAAAAAGTAACTTACCCAACACTGGCTTGGATGGGAAATCATACTTTAATCTATGTTCTACCTTGAGACATTATACTTATATCCCGAAAGTGTCACAAAAATAATTTTGTCAAACCCGTACCCTTTTTCAACGTTTTGTAGGGGCGGGAAGGCACCCCTATGACTAGTAAAAAAAATAATGTTGGTCAAATCACTACCCATTTCCAACTTCTCGTTAAATATGATCATTACAATACATCGTGCAGGACCCATATTTCAGACATCATAGTAACAAAAGTAACAATAATTTAAAATTTTCGCCTCTTCAAATCGATTCATTTATCGTTCAATTAAAGATTCTCATAGTTTGCTGCCAAACAAAATTTTTTCCAGCCAAAATAGAGGTGACGGGTGACGCCCCTATTCTGAAACCTAACCAAATGTTCATTTTCGAACAAGGATTTGTTCAACTGGCCGAATATTCTACAAAAACTCATAAAAAGTTTCAAATTTCAGTGCTAAGTCAAAAATTTGAGATTGCGTGTTCAAAAGTTCAGCCCCGACTTTATTGCATTACTAAAGAATTAACGATGTTGATAAGGATGTTTAAGCCCTAGCAGCACAGAGCCGAATTTAGGTCTCAGGTCGCCCTCAAATTTACCGCCTTTTTTCATTTTTCTTTAATTAGGTATTTTCACTGCAACCAGCAGCTAACTTTACTTCGTTTAAGACTGAGGGGAAAACAATGGACCAAGTGCATGGTAATCGGTTAATTTTTACTCTATTTTGCTCATATGTTCGTAAAAACTAATTTTTTCTGTATAAGTGTGATTGAAAAATATTTTTCATGTTAAGAGCCTATTTAATGAAATAATAAAATGATAACCATTATTATTCATTACGAAGATATTACAAAAGTAAAGTTTTTTACCATGCACTTGGTTCATTGTTTCCCCCCACAGCATTCAACGAAGTAAAGTTAGCCAGTGGTTGAAGTGAAAATGAGGTATTTTCACTTCAACCATCAGCTAACTTCACTTTGTCAAAAGCTGAGGGGAAAACAATGGATCAAATGCATGGAACAAGACTTTATTTCTGTAATATCTTTGTAATTAATAATAATAATTATAATTTTATTATTTCATTGAATAGTAATTAAAATATAAAAACTATTTTTCAACTACACTTATACAGAAAAAAATAGCTTTTACGAAGATATCAGCAAAATAGGTAAAAAATGAACTGAATCCCATACATTTGGTCCCTTGTTTTCCCCTCAGCAATATACGAAGTGAAGTTAGCTATTAATTGAAATTAAAATACCTAATACCTAATCAGGCATTTTCAAATCATCGTCAGCTAACTTCACTTCGTCCAGCGATAAGCGGGAAAAAAATGGCATAAAATGCACGACGCAAAAGTTTTTTTTTCGAAGTAAATTATTAGTATTATAGTTTTATGATTTCATTAAATATTTCTTTTAAAAAAAAAACTAATTGTCAAATACACTTATACAGAAAAATGAGTTTTTACAAAGATATTAACAAAATAGGCCAAAATGTACCTAATATCCCATGCACTTTCTCCATTGTTTTCCCCCCAGCACTTAATGAAGTAAAGTTGGGTGGTGGTTAAATGAAAATACCTAATTAGGTATTAACTTCTTTAAGCGCAGAGGGGAAAAAGTGGACCAAATTCATGGGATTTGGTTCAATTTTGCTTTATTTTGTTAATATCTTTGTAAAAACTAATTTTTTCCATATAACCGTGTTTGCAAATTATTTTTTTATGTTTTAAGAATTATTAAATCGACAAGGTGAACGTGAAGTTCGCTGGCGATGAAATGAAAATGCTTAATCAAGTTTTTGACTGCAGAGTTGAAAAGTGGAAACGGCCATACAAGTGAAAACAGGCGTGTTCTATAATAATAAAAATAATTTTTTGCCATCGTGCCGTGCCTAAAAATTTTCCACCCCAGGCCATACATTTTTTGTCTTTGGTGTAAATACGGCACTGTAGAAATAACATCTGACGTCTGTCACGAAAACATATTTCCAAGGATTTTTCGCGACCAAATGGAAAACTATAGGAAAATAATAGTAGAAGAATGAGACTGCAATTTTCTCACTGTCATTTTTGCGCAAAAATAACACGCTTCCTGTCATATATTTTTTTGTAAAATTAGCGTTGTTTTTGTTGTTATGATTCTAGAGCATCGTGAAACTATTAAGATTGATTAAAATAGCAACAACAAAAAGTAAGACGCATTAAAACGGTATCAGTAAAAAACAAATATAAATAAAGCAATAAGATCAATAGGATGGAAATTTCAAACAATTAAAGATATAGGTTAAGTTACAATACAAAAGTATAGTTGCATGGTGCAGTAAGTTTCAATCACTTTAAAACAAACAGCAGGTATAACAAATGTAACAAGTGTTAATGTTAATGTTACTTTAAAAAATTGGGATCCCTTCTGAAGTGTCTTCAATCCTCGGCGACGAGGCCCGTTGCGATACTTCCTATTAGTGTTAAAAGTGGTTACAATGATGAAACATCTAGGTGCGATGATCGTTTTCCTAGGTTTCTTTGGATCGTCATATACTGAGGATTCGATGATTCGTGTCGGCATTTGAAAGTAGCCTCGGGACAAGCGACATTTCACTCGTTAATTACGGGAAATCTAGGAAAAACGATCAGGACCGGAGGAAGCCAAGTGACAGCAACGCCTACAGAACGGGGGTTTGCGGTTTCGTATTCGAACTTTATCGCTTCCAAAATAAACTTTAAGCCCCACTTAGTTTCACAACACCACTACCGCACTAAAATCCACTAGAAATCACAGTAACATTGGAATTCACTAAAAAATTAAGCGAAAAATCATTGCGAATATGCCGTTCGTTCTCTCGAATGCTCGAATGTTACGGCCAGTTACGGCTTAGCGCGCCACGCGGACAATTCTGAAGCTTTCCAGGTATGTTTCGGATTCAACTTGATCCCAAAGCGTGTGCTTCCGATGCATGTAGAAACACCTGTAATTTACTTCAGCAGTTTCAACACACTATACTATTTAGTTGGCCGCAGCTTATGCTTCAGCTTCAGTTTGGAGTTTCATATTATAATCTTATCAATTCCAATTGAAGCTAATCATAAATTAAAGGTAATGTGATGATGGAACGCAAATCAAAATATATTGTTTGCTGAAAAAACAGATAATATTAAACTTTTCATTATTATAGAATCCCTTCAAAAAATACGTCACGCTATTTCTTCGAATTCATTTGTTAAAGGCCTAAAATAAAAAATAATAATGTACCAACATTATTTAGGCATTTGTAAAACAAAACACTAATTTTCATTTGTTCACAAACTTTTAATTATGTATGTATGTATGTATGCATGTATGTATGCATGTGTTTATGTGTTTGCTGTATTCGGTATTGGTGACTTATAAATTCTCCCATACTGAAATTATTTTATGGCCTTATATTATAAATGAATAAAAAAGTGCATTCGGTTTTTAGGTTTTAAACGGAAAACGCGTAAAAACGAAAAAGCATATAAATGTAGATTATTAATATAATATAATGATTGAAAATTAAAATGATGGAGAACAGGATTTTCAATCGTAAAAGAAGACTGAGGGAAATGGGAAAAGCGATTTCGCCTGCGCGTTTTTAATTATTTATTGCTTTTATGATTCATTATTGCTTATAGTTCTTTGTGTATGGTTTATTGTCCATGGATCATAGTAGGTTTTTATATAGTTCAATAAATTCATTTCATCCCGGCGTAAAAATTTGATTTTTAAAATATTGGTGTATTTTGAAATTGGAACATTTTTCTCTTATAAGTGTCAAACAAATTAAAAAGTTTCTTTAATTGATTCATCTTGTCAAAATGATCAGATTTATTTCTGAACATATTTTTAAAAAACTTACTCATAAACGAGAAATTTAAAAAATTTTAAAGATGAAAATTATTGTAGGAAGATAGCTATAAACATGAAACGTTTAATCGAATTTTATCTACTAAATACCACCGCGTGTTAAAAAAGATCAATTTATAGGGCTTGGCATTCTGCCAATTCTGTCAAAAATGTCTTTGACATTTTAAAATTCTTAAGAATTTTTAAATTATAACAATTATAACAACCAGGTAATAATCGTTGGATTCAGAAAAATTAAGAATTTGTATTCCTATGAAAATGCGATTTTTCCTCCGTCTAGAAATCCCCCAACGGAAACAGAAAAAGTGCAAATCCTATTCCTCTCAATCGACTTAGTAAAATTTAAAAAAAGCATTTATTTAACCTATTTTTCATGATTAAATCTTCCAATAAATTATAAATTCGAAAACTATTCAAATTTATATTTTTTTATATTTTAATAATTTATTTAAATATCTTAAAAATGCCTAAAAGAAATCTATTTAAATGTGTGAATTAAAATAATGTTAACACTAGAGAGGCGGACTTGAATTGATTTAAATTAAACGTTCAAAACTTATATTCCACGTGAAGGAATGAAAACAATTTATTACACATATTTTGTGAACTGATTAGAAGGAATTAAATAATCTCAAAAATTGAACACTTTTGGGGAATAGAAGACATCTCTGTAAGATTATCTGTCGGTACAATTACAAGGAATTAAATATATTGAAAACTCGTTCTCTTTTGGAGAATAGGAACCTATGCGGCGGACACTATGGAAATAGAAATAAATTAGTTTCTGAGATATCCTATTCTTATAATTACGTTTTAGACAGATAGAAAAATCGCGCATTCAAAATAATAGAATATTCTTCACTTTTACGCTGAAATCTGAAAATATTAATTTTTCTCTATTCAACGCTTATTACCGGGAACTGTTTATCTTTCTCACGATATTTAATGAGTTAACCTCAACCTGTGATGTTTCAAAAGGCTGTACTTCATTAAACTCTACGTTTCAAACATTTTTTAATTAAATATAACAAAAATTACAAAAAAATTAACATCTAAAACGATTTTTGAAAAAAAAGTATTCTTATCTGATCCGCCTCTAAACTATAGCGCTATGAAAAAGCGAATGTTTTATTGTCATATTTTAAATATTTATCATACCATCAAGCCGTATCCCTTCCGAGGGAAGCGTGACTTACTCGTTGAGGAAGGGAGAAATGTGGGGGAGGGGGTATAGATTTCCTGATAAAAATCCCTCATAGAATGCTCTTAAAATCCCTATATAGGTTTAAGAGTTTAAGGACTCCTATGATTTTTCAAAGAAGGTTTTGTGTCATCTCAGGCATACCGAAGGAATTGAAAGCAGCCTCTACAAAGTCCCCTTAAAGACCCTACTGAGTCCCCCTTCGGTTCCTTCTTAAAAAAACTAAAAAAAAACAGCAAGATCAACTTTCAAATTGTTGAAATTCGGATTCTACGTAAAAGTTTGCATTAGAAACTCACGGAGTAATCGCAATACTCTTTCTTGCAGCGTTAAAAACTTTAAAAAATCAAATAACGGAGCGTTCACTTATGATATCACGCACCGAGGGGTCGGGG
>NC_046658.1:38459986-38463706 GCF_010883055.1 Belonocnema kinseyi
GGGGACGAGTCATTCTGTGCGTGATGTCATGGAGGGTACCCTGGCGGATCGAAGGCACCAAAAGGAGCCTCAACAAAGTGCCCGTACAGACCCCATTCGGTTCCTTTTTAAAAAACTCAAAAAAACAGCAAGATCAACTTTTAAACTGTTGAAATTCGGATTCTACGTTAAATTTTCTATTAGAAACTCACGGAGTAATCTCGATAGTTTTTTTGCAGCAAATTTCAACAATGTAAAAGTTGATCTTGCTGTTTTTTTTGTTGAGTTTTTTAAGAAAGATCCAAAGGGGGACTCAGTTAGGCTTTTAGGGCCATGTGACGAGTGGGTCACGTGACCAGATTCCTACTTTACCCTCACGATTTTTAGGTCCCAACTTATTTTTACACGAAGCGCTACATCGAGTTGAAATTTTGGGATAATAAATAAGAAGCACTACGAAAGGTTTGTCTGGTCCTAAATCTTAATAATTATGAAAAATGTAAAAAAAATTATTTACAACAAAAAACTTTTTTATAATTATACAAATTTAGGACGAGACCCACCATTCTTAGTGTTTCTTGTATAGTATTCCAAATTTTCAGCACGATCTGGTGTTTCGTGTGAAAATAAGTTGGGAAACATCACATCACATGGCCTTAAGGATACTTTGTAGAGGCTCCTTTCGTTTCCTTCGGTCCACCAGGGATGCTTGAAAAAGCATATCCTGTGGATCTTATGATGTTTGTATAAGCAGATCCTATAGGAAATAGGTCATGTCCCCTACATCCCGACAAGGGCCCCCTGTACACAAAATTTTGCCTCCCTCCCCATACTTTTTTTACTCTTCCTGGCGGACCGAAGGAACCGAAAGGAGTCTCTACAATGTACCCCCAAAGACCCCACTGAGTCCCCCTTCGGTTCCTTCTTAAAAAACTAAAAAAAACCAGCAAGATCAAATTTTAAGTTGTTGAAATTCGGATTCTACGTTAAAATTTCCATTAGAAACTCACGGAGTAATCGCAATAATTTTTTTTTTTTTTTTGAAACGTTAAAAATTTTTTTAAATGTCATGAATTTCTGCTGAAGGTGACTTCAAGCCCATTCATAACCCGGTAATAAGCGTAAAATAGAGAAAAATTAATGTTTTCAGATTTCAGCGCAAAAGTGAAGATTATTCTATTACTTTGAATGCGCGATTTTTCCATCTGCCTAAAATGCCACAATAAGAATAAGATACCTCCTAAACTTATTCACTTCTATTTCCACAGCGACCGCCACCAAAGATAATCTTTGCCGCCACACAGTTTTCGATTCTCCCAAAGAGAACGTATTTTAAATATATTTAACTCCTTCTAATTGTACCAGTAACGCACCTCACAGAGATATTTTTTATTCCTCAGGAGTGGTCATATTTTGATTTTATTTAATTCCTTCTAATAAGTTCAAAAAATATGTGTAATAACTAATTTTAATTCCTTCATGCGGAATGTAAATTCTGAAATTTTAATTCTCACCATTTCAACTCTGCCTCTCTAGAGTTAAAATTATTTAAATTCACAAAGTTGCATAGATTTCTTTGTTGCATTTTTTAAGACGTTTAAATAAATTATCAAAATATAAATAAATATAAATTTGAATATTTTACGAATGCATAAGTTATAAAAAGATTTAATAATGAAAAAATAGGTTAAATAAATGCTTTCGTTAAATTTTGGTAATTCGATTGATAGGAATAGGATTTGCACTTTTTCTGTCCCCGTTGGGGGATTTTTAGACGGAGGAAAAATCGCGTATTCATAGGAATACAAATTCTTAATTTTTCTGAATTCAACGCTTGTTATCGGGAATAGCTCAAGTAGTATGTTGCACGCGAAGTTTGAAAATAAAATTCAAACACTGGTTGACTGCTCTCACTTGCCTCGCAGCGTTGTTGAAGATTTAATAAAAATACTCTGAACGAAAATTATTAAAGGTTTCAAGAGAATGAATAAATCGTCTTTAGATTTCAATAAACATGTTTATTAATTTTTTATTTTGAAAAATTAACTTTAGGATAATGTTATAAAAGATTTTAAATTGTTTCAAAAAAGAATCTGGAAGTCTTTAAGACAAAGACGCTCGGATGTGATATTGCATATGAAATAAATTTACCCCAAGTCTTAACTTGAACAAAATTTTTTTACAAAAGTTATAAACAAATTTCGAAAAATAAAAAAATCACATTTTTTTAAACGGCTTGACCGATCTTGATGGTTGAAAAATATGTTATAGGGAGTATTTAGGAAGTTCTGAAGAAAATTCAAGAATCAATTCTGTTGATTACACGGGGATGAACAAAATTATAATTTTAAATTAATTTGATTGAAAAGAAGTAGTTTTGGTACACCAACCATTTTTTTCCTATATCATGCTCACCTTCAAGTATTCAATATATTTGTTTGCGGAAATGATCATAGCGGTACTTAATGGTTTAAAAAAATAAAAACTACTCAGATTGCCCCTCATATGTATACCATTCCACCAGAATGGGGGGCCAACTTCATTTTCAGCTTATGACGCATTAATATATACTCAATGGTGTCATATAAACCAGATGCAATAGCATCATTCGATTAGAAACACATTTCCTCGTGAATTCCCCAGTCACAGTGTCAATTAATTATAAGTAGATAGAAAAATACTTCTCTTTATTTACTGCTAACATTCGCCAAACTAATGTCATGTTTGCCCAGGATGCACCACGTGAAGGTCGTCAGTCAGATTAGCATCCCTTAGTTTATTTACGCTATTTGCAATTATATACATCCTGTACTAATATCTTAACAAAACATATATACGCTATAAACACACAAAATATCCAACAATTTACATATATACACTTCAAATGCACAAAACATATGCAGTGGCGTAGCCATGGGAGGGATTGGAGTCCCCCTCCCTTCCTCCAACCCGAAACTAATTATTTTCATTATTCGATTCCCATTTCGCCCACTCATTGCCTATACGAAAAACCGAAGCCCCCCTCCGAAAAAATCGAAGCCCCCCCCCCCTATCCTGGCTACGCCGCTGAAAATATGTACAAGGTGGACACGCTGGGGCTTACATATATGACGCACTTGATTGCTATCCGAATTGCACAACGGCAGGGAAGAAGCCATTGTACAGGGGCATTTCCATATTTCGCGCCTTTAAAGTTGCGGTCATTTAGTCAAGTCCGTGCATCATCGGATCAAGTTTATCATAGTTTCAAATAATATTATGGAATGGCTGCTGAGTGACAAATACTATAAATTGGTAATAATATTGTGCACTTTTAGTGGGCGAAGAGTTAATTGTGTTTAACGCTTATATTTCAGCATAAAAAAGGTATGTTATGAACAGACAGGATTTGTTTTGATAAAGGTGAATAAAATATTACATGCAAAAATTTTTAATTGACATTACCTACAATTACTAAGAGCGATTTCGGTAAAAAGGTGAATCCGACCATAAACTCGAAATAATGGTAGATCGGCCCTGCATGTTTATTATACTTTCGATTGATTATTCTTTACCAAAGAAATGGCATGCACACGGAAAATCTAAAGGTCATATGTCAGGCGACGAATGGAGACTGGGTGTTTTGAATGATAAGAGAGGAAATGATCTCAAGGTAAAAGAATTGCGTGAAACTATGGACGTGAAGAAACTAGATATTTTATGTGTGTCCGAAACAAAGAAAAAGGGATGCGAAACTAAAGA
>NC_046658.1:38463806-38466998 GCF_010883055.1 Belonocnema kinseyi
TTACTTAAATAGCACGAGAATTCTGGATCAATCTGAAAAATCTCTATCCCTTCCACACACTACTCCTTTCCCCTGCCGAGTGAGTCACGCCTACCCCTAAAGGGAAATGGCTTAATGGTGTAATAATAAGAATAATAACTTATTAATAACTTTAATAAGTAACAAATTATTTCTGAAATTAATAACTGATTTCTAAAAAAGGGAATAACAATTCTGGGCTAAATTATCTTGTCTAAATAAATTTTTGAAACAATCCTATCACCCACGAGTCTCTAATTTTTTTAGTGGCTGATCAAACCAAATTTTAAGATGAATTCTAGAGAAAACATTTTCTAAAATACAAAAAAAAACCTAAATATTTTATTAATTAAAATTCAGGCAAGTTAAATTACCTCGAGATATATTTTTGATACACCTATATCATACAAATGAATTAGAATGAATTTTAAAGGCTGGTCAAATGCCAGTTTGAAAATCAGATCCAGAGATAACGATTTCGAAAATCTCTAATTTATTGTAGTGGCTGATCAAACCAAATTTTCCGGTGAGTTTCAGAGAAAACATTTTCTAAAATACAAAAAAGTCTCTAAGTTATTAATTTTAGAAATTATGTGTTACTTATTAAAGTTATTAATAAGTAATGATTGTTAAATTTTTATTAAGTGATTATTGTTCAAATTATTACTGCCGACACTGTCAGTAATAAACATACAAAACCACAAAACATTTCTTTGGTAAAGAATAATCAATTGAAAATATAATAAACATGCCGGGCCGATCTGTCATTATTTCGAGGTTATGGTCGGATTCACCTTTTTACCGAAATTTCTGTAAGTAATTGTAGGTAATGTCAATTACAATTTTTTTGCAAATTTGTGAATTTAAATAATTTTAACTCTAGAGAGGCAGAGTTGAATTGGTGAGAGTTAAAATTTCAGAATTTACATTCCGCATGAAGGAATTAAAACAACTTAATAGACACATTTTGTGAATTTATTAGAAGGAATTAAATAAAATCAAAATATGACCACTTCTGAAGAATCAAAATATCTTTGTGAGGTGCGTTACCGGTACAATTAGAAGGAATTAAATATATATTAAAAAGATGTTCTCTTTGGAAGAATAGAAAACTGTGTATGGCGGTCGCTATGGAAATAGAAGTGAATAATGTTAGCAGTTATCTTATTCTTATTGTGTCATTTTAGACAGATTGAAAAATCGCGCATTCAAAATAATAGAATAATTTTCACTTTTTCTCTAAAATCTGAAAATGTTAATTTTTCTCTATTCTACGCTTATTACCGGTAATCTCTACTCTACGCTTATTGCCCGGTAATAAGCGTAGAATAATTTACCTCCTAAACTTATTCACTTCTATTTCCATTATATTTTATTTTTCATCAAAATATAAATGCCTATAAATTTCAATATTTTTCGAATTTATAAGTTATAAAAATATTTAATAATGAAAAATAGGTTAAGTAAATGCTTTCGTTAAATGTTACTCAGCCGATTGAGAGGAATAGGATTTGCACTTTTCTGTTCCCGTTGGGGGATTTTAGACGAGGGAAAAATGATGTATTCATTGGAACACAAATTCTTAATTTTTCTGAATTCAACGCTTGTTAACGGGAATTTTCAAGCCTGAGGTAAAGATATTAAGCGCTTTAAGGCCATTTATCAGAATAGCAATCGCGTCAGAATTTTGAGGCCGCACGGTTGAATATTTTTTTCTAACTTTTTGCATACCTCATCTAAATAACGATATCTCAAATCAAGCAGAGCCGGTTTTTCGATAAAATGTTTTTATTTTGTATAATAATCAAAATAGAGAGTGTGCAATTACTCCGTGAGTTTTTGATGGAAATTTTAACGTAGAATCCGAATTTCAACAATTTAAATGTTGATCTTGCTGTTTTTTATTTTTGAGTTTTTTAAGAAGGAACCGAAGGGGGACTCAGTGGGGACTTTGAGGGTATTTTGTAGAGGCTCCTGTCAGTTCCTTCCGCCCGCCAGGGCTTATATCTATTCTCCATGAGTAATATAATCAAAGATATTTATCTTTCATATAATAAATAAGATTAGTGGACTCTGAAGGTTAGTAATTGCGCAGTTTGCGCTAATGGTAACTTCAGTAGAAACTCAATTGGTTAATCATTTCAGACATTGTTAACTTTCGTCATTTACCGATATGCAACTTCCGCCTTCAAAGTAACTCTTAGTGACATCTGTCAAGAGGGCGCAGGTATCAGTGCATGTTTTTCACATTCTCTTATTCCCATCGACATAAAGTACTGGATCGCTGACTACTACTGTCGGAAGTGGGCCAGGGAATAAAAAGAGAGAAAAAATCGAGAAAGTGCACCTGTCCTTTTCTAAGGATGGTGATTAGTTCTACTCATCTTCCATCTGCTTTCATTAGAAAAAGATCAACTAACCAATCACCAATCGCCACCCTTAGAAAAGGACAGATCTACTTTCTCAATTTGTCATCTCTTTCTATTCCCTGGACCACTTTCGACAGCCGTAGCAAGCCATCCAATACTATATGTCGATACTTATTCCACAGACCTTTTCATTTAAGAAAACGACGCTGCGCAAGCTCCAAAAGTCTATAGCACTTCCAAAGTGCTATAGACTTTTTGGTTTGGCTTTCGCCTTGGCCCCACCCCTCCCGTAGACGTAGGCAAAGGACGCGGTTGCCATAGAAACATCGAAAAGTTGAAGAGAGCAGCAACCTCGAGGCATGCAAAAATGTAGTTAGATATATATATCGTTCTCCCACTCCGACCTTCCGTGCCGCAACTATGCTTATAATATCTTTGGTCAGGGGGGGGGGGGGGCAAGAGGTAGGAAATAAAGGCGGGAAACGTCACGGAGCTTTGAGTAAGGTAGGATGCCGACGACGCGAATTCCACAAACTGGCGCCAGAGGGCAACAGTTACTGGACGATCGCACAGAGCAGAAAACCGTAGTGGCTGCAACAGCTGACGTTGCTGAAACCATTGAAAGTGGGGGGATGGGTGACGTTGATCGCAGTGACAGCAGCGGTGATGAAAGTGCCGAGAAGTCGACCCGGGTGGGGAGGGCAGCGGACTCAGGTACGGGCAAGCAACGGGGAAGGCCCTCAAATTTACAGCGCCTTAACAAGCTAGGCAACGCGGGTTCGAACAGAAGTCTGGACGAATGGCA
>NC_046658.1:38467098-38471805 GCF_010883055.1 Belonocnema kinseyi
ACCACCAGAGTGAGAGGGGGGGGGGAGGTTTGAAAAATTGGAAGCTCTCATTAAAGGGTTTAGAGAGGAAACAAGAAAGAGATTGGATGACATGAATATGGGTATGAATAGGCAGGGAAACGATGTAAGGGGGGAAGTGAAAAAGGTCAGAGAAAAATGGGAAGAATGGGATAAAAGTTGGAAGGAGGAGAAAGACAAGGTTTGGGGTAAGCTAGAGAGCATTGAGAATAGACATAGAGAGGTTGACGAACAGAGATCTAGAGAAATAAAACAGTTGGAAGAGCGGGTATCCAGTCTAGAAATTAGGAATGAGCATATGGGGGAAAAACAGAAGATGAGAAAATAGTTCAAGGGAATGAAAAGAACGTCCGAAGTGAGAATGAAAGATTGAAGAAAAGACTCAGTGAGATCGAAAGAAGATTAGAAGGGGAAGAAAGGGCAAAGAGGAAAAATAACCTAGTAGTCAAGAGATTAAAAGTGGAGAGTGAAACAGGAGAAGAAGAAATAACCAATCTTTTTCGAGATATTAGAGTGCAGGTAAGGCTAGAAGGAGTCAAGAGAATAGGCAGGGACAAAGGAAGAAAAAGAAGGAATGTTTCTAGTAAAAGTGGGGAGTGAGGAGGAGAAAAAGAAAATTATGGAGAGAAAAAAATTATTGAGAGGAAGAAGGGAAAGAATTGAAGAAGATCTGACATGGAGGGAGAGGAAAAGGAGATGGTAAATAGAGAAGAGGGCTTGGGTAGAGGAAAAGGGGCCATATGGTATGGATAGAGAGAGACAGGTTATGGATAAATAAGGGGGAATGGTGCTGGGATGAAGAATTAGAAGAATTAAGGAAAAAAGGAAAAAGTCTTGAGGAAGGTAGGGGGAAGGGAGACGAAAAAGAGTCTAGAAATAAATCAGAGGGGTTTCCGAACGGCAAAGGGAAAACAAAATGATGAGGAAAGTAGAGGGAGGGGAAGAGAGAAACGTGAAAATAGCTTTCTGGACAGTAATAAGGAGGTGGACGGAGGAAAAGAAGGAAGAATTGGTTTTAATAGGAGGGGACTTAAATGCATGGACTGGCGAACAAGGGGCAGGGTTATGGGATGAAGAAAAGGAGGCATTTATAAGGAACTCCAAACATAGATTGACGGACAGGGAGGGGACGAAGTTACTAGACATGATAGGAGAAACAGGATGGTTTATATGCAATGGCAATATGAAAGGAGATGAGGAAGGGGAGATCACATTCATTGGAAAGGGAGCATCAGTAATAGACTACATCTTGGCTGAAGAAAGAATGTGGCATAAGATAGGGAGTATGAAGGTAGGGAATGAAATAGGGTCCGAGCACATCTCGGTCATAGTTACACTAAAAAGAGGCGTCAGTAAGCGCGGCAGAGGGAGAAAGGAAAAAGGGTGCGAACGAACACGAAAATGGGAATTTGGGAGGTAGATAAATTAAAAGAGTTTAAACAAAAGATGGAAAAGGAGAAGGTTAGGTATGAAAAAGAGGAGGGAATAGGCTCGTTAATTGAAAGGTTGATGGGGTCCATTGAAAAGGTAAAGGATGTGCTGGGTACTAATGAAGAAAGAGTAGGGGGAAAGAGAGGCTGGTGGGACGAGGAATGCTGGGAGAATAAAGAGAGAATAAAAGAGTGTGTGAGCAAATGGAGAAGAGGGGAAATGTAGAAGGAGGAGTATAACAGGAGGAAAAAGGAATATGAGAAGATGCTGGAAATAAAAAGACAGAGGGGAAAGGAAGAATATAAAGCAGAGGTAGAAAAGGCGATCAAAGAAGGTAGGGTGTGGGATGTGATAAATAGGGATCGAGGGGAAAGGAAGGGCGTTAACGAAGAAGTAGAAATGGAGGAATGGACGGATTATTTTAAGGGTCTATTAGGGGGAGAGCAAAATAAGATCAAAGGGAAAAAGTGTAGGATAGTCCAAGGAGAAATGGAGGAAGGGAACGAGACAACAAGAGAAGAAGTGGATGAGGCAATAAATAGGTTAAAAAGAAACAACGCGACGGGAGAAGATGGGATGGAAAACGAAGCGATGAAGTTTGGAGAAGAAGGGATTAGGGATGGGATGTGGAAGATCTGCAACAAGGTATGGAAAGGGGAAGGTAGGCCGGAAGAGTGGACGACGGGACTGGTGGTACCGCATGTCAACAAAGGAGAAGGAAAGAAGGTAGAGGAATACAGAGGGATCACTCTCATGTCAGTCGGCTATAAAATATATGCAGAAATCTTAAGAAATAGGTTGGAGAGTCAGGTAGAACAAAAAGAAAGTATCCCACATAATCAGACGGGATTTAGAAAAGAAATGGGAACTATAGACAACATCTACGTACTTAAATATTTAGTTACCAGAAATTTGGGGAGAAAGAAAGGGAGTCTAGTCGCTTTGTTCGTAGAATTCAAAGCAGCGTTTGACTCAATGAATAGAAAAGTACTATGGCAGGCAATGAAAGAGAGGAGTGTAGAGGAAAAGTTAGTGGAGAGGATAAAGGAAACTTTTACTGAAACCAGGATTAGGGTGAACATAGGAAAGAAAAAAGGGCAGGTTTTCTGGACAAGCCACGGTCTAAGGCAAGGGTGCCCTTTGAGTCCGTTACTATTTAGTATCCTATTGGCAGACTTAGAGGAGAAGCTAAAGGAGAAAGGGAAAGGAGGAACGGTTTTGGGTAACAACAATCTATACTCTCTAGCATACGCGGACGATGTAGTTCTATTAGCAGATGATGAGAAGGGGATGAACCTAATGATGAGAATCTTCGAAGAGTATGTGGGAACAAAAGAGCTGACGGTGAACGTAGATAAGACAAAGGTGATGTGTAGCAGAAATAGAAAGAGCAAAATAAATTACATTTGAAAGATGAACAGACAAAAAGTGGAAATTGTGGAGGAGTTCTGTTACCTAGGTTTTTGGTTTGAGGCAGAAGGGGGAAACGAGCTGCAGGTGAGGAAAAGAATTGAATGTGCGAGTAAAGTAATGGGCCAAGTATGGGGTATAGGAAAGAGAAGGTTCAAGAACGATTGGAGAATGAGAGTCTGGTTGTTTGATGCGTTGGTGTGGGCGGTATTGTGTTATGGTGTGGAGATCTGGGGATGGAAGGAACATAGGAAAGTTGTGAGCATGCATGAGCGATTTCTGAGGTGTGTAATGGGGATTAGCTGGAGTTGCCCAGGATATATGTTAAAAGAAGAGTTAGGAAGAGAAAATATGGTTACTAGACAAATTAAGAGAGCATGGAGGTTTGAAGAGAAGCTAAAAAGGGCAGAGAGAAGTAAAATTGCACAAGCATGTTTCGGCGAAATTCGGAACAATGAAGCGAGAGGTAATGTGGGAAATTCAAAATAGGAGGAAGACAAGAGAAAAATGAGAAGGGTGTGTAATATTCGAGAAGGGGTTATGGAGTGGCAGGACATAGAGTTAGAGTTATTGGTTAAAAAAGGAGAAGAGAGATGGACAAGGATTATAGATTCGAGGTACAATAGATGGTATATGATGGTCAAAGGGTTGACGGAACCAGAATATCTGCAAAAAATAAAAAAGGAAGAAAAATGGAGTAGAGTTGTACGGTTCAGAATGGGAGAAGGAGTGAGAGCATGCAGATATTGGATGAATGAAGAGGAGAATTTATGTAGAGTATGTGGATACGAAATGGAGTCATGGGCACATGTATTAGAGAGATGTACAGGAGAGGAAGAGGGACAGTTGTGTGTGAATGAGTGTGTAAGATGGATCTTGGATGGTAGTGGACAGGGAGTGATGTGGATGAAGAAATTTTTAATGAAGTAAGGGAAAGCAAGGGAGTAGGGCAGAGCCAAACGGGCGATCCTGAAAAGGGACAGTAAAAAACGAAAATTGTTTTCAATATCGTGGAAAATGCATTTTTTTATGGTAAGAGGAAACGGAAGCCCTGGAAGCTCGCTCATTTTAGGAATTAATATCACTGCTGTTACTATTGTTTATCCTGCGTAATGCGAAAGAGTAGAATATAAGTAGTAGTTAAGTTAGACTAAGGATGGAATTGTCAATATATGTACAGGGAGCGGAGGCCCTCAAACCCGTAAAAGGTAGAGATTAAATACATACATACACTTTTATGCAAAACACTATTTTTCCACTCTGAAAGCTTACGATTATACGCGATGTAAACGTAACCTGCATTCCACAAACCGGTCAATAAGTTGCTGCTTTTTCCCTTTGGTACACTGTTTTCTGCATTTTAACCACCTTTTTAACTGACTAATGGTATTTCTTCACCTTTTTAAGCAATAATTTTGCACCTGGCATATCGTTTTAATTCACTTCTACATTAAAATTGGGTACGATAGTGTACATTTGACCAAAAATATGATCTGAATTTTTAAATGCTCGCTAAGTGTCATGGCGCCTAATAAGAATCCGATCTATGAAAAGCAATATTGGGGTGGCGTCCCATGATTGCAGAATTGCGTTGCGTATTGCTTAATGCGTCAAATAACTAGACATTTCAGACAATCAAAGTGTTTCTCTGAATAACTAGGTGAATATTATTGGCGGAAAAATCTAGTGAATTGACGCATTATGCAAAACGCAACGGAATTCTGCATTCATGGGACGCTACCCTTAGGTATTTTCACTTCAACCATTAGCCAGGGCCGTGACCAGCTGCCCCCCTCCCCAAAATTCCGCGAATTCTAACATTTTCCTATAGATGTGAAAAAAATTTAA
>NC_046658.1:38471905-38491543 GCF_010883055.1 Belonocnema kinseyi
GCTGAGGGGAAAACAAAAGATCAAATACATGAAACAAAACTTTATTCAGTCGTAATTCAAAAATAAAAACTATTCTTCAAACACAGTTATATAGAAAAAATTATCTTCTGCGATGATATTAGCAAAATAAGGCAAAAATGAACTGAATCCAATGCATTTGGCGCCTTGTTTTCTCCTCAGCAATCTACGAAGTGAAGTTAGCTGTTGATTGAAATGAAAATACCTAATTACATCGGCAATCTCCCACCTCATCTCTGCTACTACTGCATACGTACATAGTGCTGGCGAGGCTCGGTCAACTCAATGAGGAAAAATGGCGAATTTTTAGAACCTGTGTGCGGGGGGTTGAGAGGCAGCGAGGGGAGTCAAATTAATTCTCCTGTCCATCGCAGATGGCGCAAATTGGTGTCAAAAGCACGTGCGCGGAAAATTGTTTGTTGTCATTTGTTACTGTCACGTGTTGTCTGGTGCTGACACTGTATGAGACCATAACCTCAAAATGGTTTTTCGTGTGCCGGTATCACCTGAATGAAAAGGATTTCTTGAAAACACAAACTGTTATGATTATAACATATTTAAAAAATTGTATATCTCAGGTCAACTCTGCTTCAGACAAAAATAAAAATTTATACGTATGCAGATCCTAACTCGTCTCGTAACTATCTTTTTCTACTTGAAATACAAAAAAAGCAAAATTAAGTAAATGAGAAACGTAAAATGAGAAATTAAATGATAATTATCTTTAATTTCTTATTTTGCGTTTCCTGTTTCGTCCTCTTTTCTTAAATTATTTTACTAGTCAACACATCTAAGGAAGGAGCATACACATATATAGCGACCAACGCATGCATGCTTCTGTTGTTTTCATGGCCTTCGCAGATGGCGCTGAATTTCGCGATTTATTTCCCACGTAGTTGACCGAGCCTAGTGCTGGCACTCCTATGCATGATCTAATAAATACATGGTCTAGCCACACGCAATTAAAAAAAAATTGAACAAGTTAAGACCACGGAGTAATAATAAGGAGACCGATCATGCTGTACAAAGCGTCTCGAGTTTTGACTGCGCTAACTGTACATTTATTGCCAGACTGAATCGTTTCAGCCCAATGCTCACAAGGAGGGGAACATGCGCACTGTGATTTGCTATCTCCTTTTCTGCTGCAAGAAAAATGCGAGTGAGTGCCGTGTTGAATGGCAACTAAAAACTAAGATTGTGTTCCTGTAAATATTGTCAATTGAGTAGGTGAAAACACAGTTATTCCTTTTGTACTTTTGTTCCAATAGGATGTTTGACACTTTGCAACACAACACGCCATTTTTTCTCGCTAGTTTTTTTTTCAAAATTCCAACGGTGAAGCTTACGTGACTTTGCGAAAAAATTGGCGAAAAATTGATATAACCTCAATTTCTGCTGCCAAACACGGGCACTCACTCGCACACTTCTCGCGGGAGAAAAGGATATAGCAAATCACAGTGCGCATGTCCCATTCCTTGTGAGCATTGGGAAGTCTGACAATAAATGTACAGTTACCGCAGTCAGAACCAGCCCCCTGCTTCGATCGTGGATGTGTATGCAGTAGTAGTTTTCTTACGATCCGGATGGGATATGTCGGTCAAACTAAGCCAACAGATGGAACCACAAAAAGTAGGTCTGTCTTTTTCATTGAATTGCATTAAGAAAAAGCAAAAGTAAATAAAAACTTGATGCTGTTTGCAAATAAACAAAAAAGAATATATGAAAGAATAAGAGTAACTATAACTAATTATTTCAAAAAAGAAAAAGTCATGAAAATATGTAGTTTAATATGAATAAAATTTAATTTTGAGATACATTTTGAAAGCAGTTCGAACTTTATATTTTTGTGATTTATTTTTCTCATATTCTCGATTTTATTATTTGTTAAAGTTAAACAAAATTATTTCTCGTTGAAATTGTTAATGAAGCTAATGAAAAAATTCATAATATTTAAGACCTCAATGACAAAAATATTTAAAACATATACATGATCAGAAGAATTAATGAAAAATATATTACTTATATCCAATATAAATATAATAATAATTAGAATATGTAAGACTATAACTTAAGTTGCAAAGTAAAGAATCTTTGTTCCTTTAAAATCTTAAAAATTTTAAGTATATTCCAAGTAGGACTTGCACCGACTGTCACTTTTGTACTTTCCAAAACAGCATTTCTTGAGCGCACTAACCTTTTTTCTTTTCAATAGATTTTCTCCTGGTATATGAGCCATTTCTTTCATGGCAAGTTTTTTAACTTGCAATTGTTCGAAAGGAGAAAGGCTTGAGAAACGTCACTTGTTTTGCCCTAGTGCAGTCATTTGGATGATTTTAGACAACAAATGTCATTGTTCCATTTTAAATGTGCCAAATCGAAGAAATTTCGAATGTAAATTATTAAAATTTCCACACAAGTCCCACTGTTTTTGTTTATCAGATGCTATAATAACACAACTGCCGTTTTGTGAACATTCAAGGGATTTCAATTTTTCCGCAAGAGACGCTACGAGCGATTGAAACTAACTAAATCCGAATCCACGCGTCCAAGTTTTCCGAGTGTGGGATCTCCTTATACTAATTCGTGTTGTCTTATACTAATTGTGTGGTGTCACAATACCTAAAAATACACAGGAATTATTACTACGCATGTCAGAGATATCGAAATGTATGACAGGGCATAATGAACAATTATTGAAATTAAAATAAATAAGTATTATAAATTGCACATGAATGTCAGAAATTACCTAATTTGTAATTTAAGTTCAAAATGAAATAAAAATGCGTATATTTTAAAAATAATCGCATATTTTCTTTAAATTCAAAAACTGAATTTATATTTCATTAACCCTTAGTGACCACACATGGATCTTCTGGGCCCAGACGTTTTTTTTAACGAAATTGTAAGTACCTTAATGCAAAGGGAGCAGGTCTATTGCAACATTCGTCGATAGTTAAGAGTTTAACTGCGCTTTAGGACGTTTAGCATGACACTGGGACTATTAGTTTATTTTTAGCAGCTTTTTAAAATCTGAGTTAGGTCCATTGGACCAAATTGTAGCCAGTACATTCGAAAGTTATTTTTGAAGTCAATTTTTATTTTAGCGTATATTGACTTCAGATTAAATAATAAAGTCTAGAAAGTATATTTGTCAATGTGAACATTTTTTTAATAGACATATAGCGTATTATTTGCAGTGCAACAAAAGATCGAAAAACAAAGACTGGATGTGCCTCTTGTCGCCGTGCTTTTTGCCAAGAGCACAGCGTCTCCATGTTTAATGATTGCAATCATATAAAATTAAGGAAAGATCACATTATTTTGTCTTAATTTCATGCCTACTATGTTAAATTTCAAGAATTCATCAATATTTTGTAAAATTATTTTTTATGACAATTAATACAATAGAGTATATTGACAAACACGCATGGTTTATTTTTCTCCTTTTGCCGTCATTCATTCCTTAAAATAAATATACTTTTTGAATAATACATTGAACCACTGTTTTTTTGTTCAAAGTGATACATCTGGAGAAGACGCAACTAAATGTTTAGCCCTTAATATCGAAAATTAAGAAATTTCTGAATTTTTAAATGAAAATGGTATTTTTTTCTACTTTTTGGACTACAACATTAAAAAATATATAGTTAAATGTAATTTTTGGCAAAACGACCTACTTGATCTTTAAAAGTTACTTCTTGAGAAGTTCTACAAAAATTTTCAATTAAAAAAATATAATTTTTTTTTTCATATAGCGATTTTTGTCGCCTGGGTCCTTTGGACGCAAGTGTGGTCAGCGTGTTATTTCACAGAAGTGTAGTCACTAAGAGTTAGCCAAGTTTTTTGCATTATTATTTTTTCCCTCTTTAAATCACAAATTAAGTTTTTTTTGATATTTATGTGCAATTTATAAAAATGATCTATTTTTATTTTCATACTTGTTAATTATGCTCGGTTTGAATCGCGCGCCAACAGCAACCATTGAGGGCCGCTGCGTCAGGCATGCGCAGTAGCTCAACATGCCAAAGTTGGGATCACTGAGTGAAGTTAGGTAACTTATGAAATAAGAATACGTAATTGGGAGCATGCGCCAGAACAGTGAACGCGGCACTGTCGGCATTCCTCCGGTCAAAGCGTCAACCAGTGATCCCAACTTTAGCATGTAGAGGTACTGGGTTTGCGCTAGCTATGCGTAAGAGGATCACGGCGCCGCTTATTATTGTCATGGTAACATGTTGTCGCGTCGTGTTCCGCTTAAGCATCCTAGCGCAAGCGCAATACGTCTACATGCCATAGTTGGGATCACTGGCGTCAACCAATCAAATTGCTCCGATGCACCGTCCATTTCTTATTGCACCTGGCTGAAGAGACCTAGCTTGTCTATCTATCTAATGACTGGTAATTGCGTCGGGTGTACTAAAGTCTTCTCTGTAAAAAATTGATTGTGGGTCACATTGAATGCTAGTTTCAAATTTTCGAGAAAATATTTTACAATTATCGCGCGCTTCGTGGACCGACCTGACGTCGTCCCGAGTGTGCTGGCGCCATTGAACGCGAGTAGGCGAATACAGCCGAAATGGAGGAGAAATTACCGGACATGTCCGAACCTTTGACGAGTGAAACCGAGGAATCTGCCCTGTCGAACGATCACGAAGCTCATCCTGTCGCCGTCACTTCCGTACCCGGTGTACCAGGAGTTGGAGTCCCAGTTTCACTACCTGTTGGCTCCATTATTGGAGTTGCAAACGCCTCTAATGGAACGACCTTCAACGTCATCACGTCCGATCAACTGCAGGTCTATTTTCAAAATATTAAAAAAAAATCATTTTCTGCCCTCCTTTTGTTTCTGGCCCTTCCTGCTACATCGGTTATCTCCTTTCTCTAATTCTAGAAGATGTTGCTTATTTCGTTGCAAACCCATTTCACCTATGCATGCACGGTCTCTCATTCATAGGCATATGTATATTAATGTTGTACACCTACACAATGAATTTATGAATGAATTGTGCACACGTACCGCAAACCTAGGCCTTAATATAGATTATAGTCGACCGTTGCACAAGGACCAATCACGCGCTCTCTCCCGCGCACGTGAACTCTTGTAAACGCCTGGAATAATGATTTATTATGATGCCCGAAAGTTTTTTTACATTATCATGTGTAGTTGAGTTACTGTGTAGCTGCAAACCAAAATAGCTTTGACGAAAGTATCAGATAAAAGGTAATTTTAAACAAATTCAAATTATTATAGATACATTGCTGTATACTGTATAGGAAATACTTTCGTTGTTTGAAAATGAAATGGGCTCCTACTAGTCCGGGAGCCAACGTAATTTTTAATATATACCCTCCCATCCATTGAAACTTCATATCGTCTATTTTTAATTTAAAACTAAAAAAAAGCCAGTCTGGACCCCCCCCCCCCCCCCCCCCCCCCCCCCCCACCTCACACATTTCACTCTAGTTCTAACATTTATTTTTGCAATTCAAATACAATAAAAATCTTCAATAGCCTTGTCCAGAATTGACGCCGTGCCGCATGTAGGTGTAACAGGTGCTGCGCGGGATCTGAGGCTGTTACTCAGACGAGCAGTGAGGCGTACACAAGCATAATCGGAGCAGGCTATAATGAGTTAGTTGCTACCCATCGTCTGCCCCGAAATCGGCGCTATAGAAGAGTTTCGCTGTAGTTACAAAATGAATAAGTTTCATGATTTTCCACAGTGTGCCGACCAGTCAAAAAAAAAACCAGGTGACACCCCTATTCTGCAATTGTACCCAGTTATTTTCAATGAAAAACTCTTCAAAATCCACTTGCCAGTCGTTTTATCCAGTTCCTCCAGGCCTTCATTATTATCAAGTCCATAAACTGTAATATAGTTCACCGTGACAAAGTTTCGTGTAGATCCTACTGAAAAAACCGACGTCGGATCCTAATAGTTTCCGACGGCGGGAACTTAGGATTCTAATATGATCCGACAAGATTATTTAAAAATATATATTTATGCTCTAATGACTGTTACAGACATAATTCTTCATTTCGTCGGCTGGGAGGACTCGGCTGAGCGCTGAAAACTGCTGATTCGTACAAGTCCAGAAGACTGTTCCGATTCGTATATAAACTGAAGAATGTGCCGTTTCAAGAAGGGTCCATTTGGTTGGCAACCCTTATGTTCATCATACAAAAATACATACGTTTATATGTAATTATAATATTCGAATTCTAATTGTTATTATTCCCATATTAATATAAATTAATATTGCATAATTTGTTACATTCTAATAAGAGATTTTTCGCTTTCAAAAGAATAATGCTGAAAGGAGTTACTTGCATTTACATAATTCTATATTATTATAATTACATATGTTAATTTTAATTGAAATTAGAATATTATAATTTGGATGTGGATGTATGGATTTTTGTATGTAGAACATAAGGGCTGCCAACTTAAATGGAGCAAAAATGTTTCCTTCTTGAAACGGCACGTTCTTCAAAACTTATCTGAATCGGAATGGTTTTCTCGATATACGCGAATCGGCATAGTTTTCTGGACTTGTACGAATCAGCAAAGTTTTCAGCGCCCGGCGAGTCGGCACAGTACTCATCCCAGTTGACGATTTATAGAATACACCAAATTCCCGCTCTCAGTCACTCCGTTTTCGGCTGGTCTTAGCAATTTATCAAGGGAGCAGGTCGAGAGCGGTTGCAACAGTCGTTTAGGAAGGGCAGTAGTGCGTGAGTACGAAGTCAAGTATGTTGCACAATATCGTGCATTCCAATGGGAAACGATTTATGCGACCCTGACTGTTTACGTTTCAAGCCCCTCGAATTCAGTCCAAGGCTATTTGAAGGAAGCTCCCAACAGTAGACTGAAAGCGAGAGTTTGGTGTAACTTTAAATAATGTTTATGTTCAAGGTGGTAAGGGGTCGTTAAAAAGCGTATCGCCTTCAAGGGGGTTACCTTCGCCCCAGCGTTACGCTAATGTTAAACTCACAAGTACTTGCCGAAAGTGGTGAACCCTGATGTAGATAGTTCAGTTCTGAATACTGAGGGCGTTACAATACGAAAGACCAACAAAAAATCCTTTCAATGATGTACTAAATATACTTTCTTAAAATGCCACTAAAAGAAATAAACATTTATTTGCTGGTGGCATGGAGGATAGGAAATTTATTTGATAAAAGCTGCAAAATCAATTTCGTAACAAGAATTACTTACTGGACAAAATATCACGGAAAAATCGAGGGCGAAGTATCAAAATTGTTACTGACGCTATCGTACATCATCTAATCAATTTGACAAAAATAGCAGAAGAAGATTTAGCGCTGTCTGTTTCTCAGTAATCTAACAACCCTGGGAATATTGTGAACGACGGTATTTTTAAACCCGGAAACAACCAAGAAAGAATCCAAAAAGCTGTGTTATGACCCGAAAACCAATGTATATTGGAACCTGGATTGAATTACCTTTTCAGGCACTGCCTGTAGTCGCCTTGTTATTATTGCTTACTATTTAGACGGATGACGTATCCTGATGCAACGAACGTGCTGAGTGCGGGCCTCTGTTGTTTATCACGAATATAAAAAATCCGAGGTAACTTCGCAGATTCCACTGTCAACCAATATAAAATTCCAGGTTATTTCCAGATTCTTCGCAGATTCCAGTGTCAACCAATATAAAATTCCAGGTTATTTCCGCGTTTACAAAATCCCCATTCATTTCCTGATTTTTTGCAGCTTTCTAGAATTGTTTGCCACCTTAAAATTAATTAAAAATAAAATCTGTGTAGAATATTCCTGTTTTAAAGAATTCCTGGTTCACACTGTTCCTAGGTTTTTCAGATTACTAAAATCCGAACAACACTAAATTTTTTTTTGCTATTTTTGTCACATTGATTACAGGTTATACGATAATGTTAGTACCAATTTTGATATTCCTTCCCAAAATTTCCCGTCATATTTCGTCAATTTAATATTTATTTTCCACGGAAATTATTTTGCGACATGAATAAATTCCAGGGCCGATACTATTCTAAGTATTATTGATTATATTCTCAATCATTTGTTTTAGACACTTTTTCAGCTATTCTCGAAACAAATAAGAACCGAATGTCCAACATTCGAAGTTGGGGTGACTTTAGATCCATGACTGTTATGATCCGTTCGTATGCTACCCTGGTCACCTCAGTCTAAAATTTGGAACATTAAATTGTTTTCAACAAGATTTAAAAATCATATATAGACCAAATACCAATTCAGAGTTGTAAAAATAATTCTCCATATACAATATGCTTTCGATTCTACCACATGACATGTCCTACCATACATGAGATCATCGACTAAGTGACGTAATGATAGAATATACTGAAATGCAATTACCTCGCGTTACGCGCTCGATCTATTTACTGGTCCGCATTTTTGTTCAAACCTTTTGTTTAAGCACCTTCGGCTTTAAATAATACAATTTTATCACATATCTCGTAATTCCACGGGAGATTTACTCCCTATTTTTTTGCGTGAAATAGTTTTTTTCATACTTTTTAAAAAAATATTTAACATGTCATTTTTTTATTTCAATATGATATGTAAGATTCCCGAGAAATACATTTTTGAACTTGTGGATTAATATTCCTAACACATTCCAGAACATACTGCAAACATTTCAAAGTGGAGAAATGAATAGTTGTTGAATAATAAATTTTTAACTCAAGCCGTTACAGGCTCCAAGCGTGCGTGCTACCGCGAGTGCCACGTAGGACCAGAATTCATTTGTGCAATATTCTGCGTTGTGAGAGATGCAAGAATGGGAAACTCGCGTGTTGGACAAGGATAGTAAAAAGGAACAAATGAACACTCATGCGATTGTTGTAGACTTAAGAATAAGAATCAGTTAAAACTAGTCGCGCTGGATATCATAACCAGGTCCCCAAGCTGGTGTGTATTTCACCGTGACAAAATTTTAGGTAGATAGTTCAAAGCCCTGTCGCTGAGGCGCTATATTCACCACACACACGAACAAAATTTGTGTCATTGATGCACCCAGCTAGGCCGCACACAACCTCTTTATTTTTTTTAGACTTACAAATGTGATAAAGCACTAAAAATAATTAATAAATATGTTTTTTTTTCATGTTACAGAGAGCAGAAACTGCATTTTTCAATTTTTAATTATCAAATATGTTGAATATATATTTTAACTTTTAAAAATCTTGTGATCAAATTTAAAAAAAAAATTATCGAAAATATTACTGGTGTTACCGTAACCCTATATATTTCTTATATAAGTTTTACAAAAAGGCTGACGATTTCTCCACTAAATTAATTAATGTTACTTGCTTACAATCAAGAAAAGAACATTATTTTACTACTTTTTTAATATCCATAAAATTTCCTTAAAATATAGTATTTAATTTTTAGAGAACTGATATTGCGAATTTTATCAAATGTACATCCTTACTTGTTATTTCTACACCGCCGACAAATATATTTATTTAATATGTTTTTATTAACTCATTTATTCATAATCGTGATGAAATTTAAATTAATGAATTTACAGGAGAAATCGGCAGCCCTTTTTTTGAAATGTGTGCCAGGGATGAAGGGTTATGATAATGTCAGTGCTTTTTTAACAAAAATTATTTCTCAATTTTTTGAGAATATTTGGTGAAATTAAACATTCAGTTTCTACAAAATTGATGTTATGTGTTTAAAAAAATGATTTTTCTGCTTCCACACCATTAAAAATATATTTAATAATTATTTTGAGTGATTTATAACCTATGTGACAATTTTGTGTGCATGGCGAATCTAGCGTCTCTGCGATAGGGCTCTGAATTATTTACCCAAAATTTTGTTGTGGTGAAATACACACCAGCTTGGGGGATTTGATCATAACTTGTCAGAACAAAACTTTATTTTCAACATGCTTCGTAACGAAAATGTTTAAAAGCCCAAAAGATGGATATTGCAATCCATTTAACATGGAAACACATTCTGGAAAAAAGGAAAAAAAGTTTGCGTTGTGTTTCTTTTTCGATACTTAAAAAACTTGATGTCTTTAAATCAGATGACATTTTGTGTGTTGACTGCAGATTGAAGGCACAAAAACTTCCTGCAAAAAATTCTCGTAAGCGTTTAAAATTACATATAATTATATAGTATAATATGGGGGCTGCCACACAGTCACTTTTAGTAACATTCTTTCTTCTTATAAAATATTGGCATTGATACAAAACTTTCAAATCAAACCTAAAAAAAAATTATAACATGAAGGTGAAGAAATATTCTTCCTGCAGTAACTTTCAAATTGTGAACTTCACGTAATCAGAAAAAAGGCTGGCGAAAAAATTGTAGATGAAGTTTGTGAATTAGCGTATAAGAATGTATTTAGTTTTATTAAAGAAAATAACATAGGAACAAACATCACTTTTCGATGTGTCGTATAAACGTATGTCCAAATTCAAATCACACTGAGGGAGTCGTACGTCGCGCGCATTGTAGCCCGCACGGTTGAAGCGTGTAATGGCTTCAGTTAGAAATTCATTATTCAACAACTATTAATTTCTCCACTTTAATATTTATACAGTATATTCTGGAATGTGTTAATAATATTAATCTACAAAAAAGTGAAAAAATCAGGTCCTTTTTTATAAATCTCTATTAGTTTATAAAAGTGCCTGATTTATTTGTGAAAATTCAATAGAGCAACTTTTCAGTATACTTCATTTCGAAGTTCGGGATCAACCGTATATTGGATAAAATGTTTCAAATTTTTTTGATAAATACTTTTTCAGTTATAAAAAAGTTAAGACGATCACTTTTTTTAACATGATAATTTTCAAAAATTTATTTCTTAGAAATCCTGCATATTATATTAAAATTTTAAAACATTAAATATTTTTCAACAAAGAACGAAAAAAATAATTTCTCAAAAAAAAAAATTTAGGTGTTAAATCTCCAGTGGAATGACCCGGGTACAACATCTGTAGTCTTGATTTGAATATCAGGGGTGCGCAAAATGCATCAAACATTATTCATCTCGAATTCTCATAGCCAAGGAAAATGAAAAGAACGAAAAGTATAAAGACCTTATAAGGGAGTTGTGATGGGTATACCCATAATATTCTATTAAGCTAGTCGCCCTGATCCTCGGTTCTCTTGGAGGTGGTAAGCTTTCACTGGTCAGGCTATTGCTTAAAAAGCATCCCTGCTGAAAAGTTACTGCAATTTCACTACCGGAACGAGCGCAATTTTGTACAATTCTCCCGGTGAAATCCAGCGGTTTTTTTATGACTAAGAAAAACGCGAATATCTTTTAAACTAGAACTGGTCTGAGGATCCTTTTCATGTAGACGCGCGCGCGTGTGTGTGTGTGTGTGTGTGTGTGTGTGTGTATAGGGTGTCCCACCGCCTATAAACTAACGTATTTTGTGCAACCAACGAGGAGCGAGCTTTAGCGACCACTTGTTCTTATCCCAAGCTTTAAAATAGTGTGTGCGTACAATCGGCCGCTAAACCTTGCTCCTAATTGGTTGACTAGGTCTAACATAGCCCAAAATAAACTTCACATATTTTTGCTCGACGAGTTTTTTGTTTATTTTTGCCTGCACTATCACATAGTACAAGGGGTTGTATAGGTGGTGGGACATTCTGTTAATATAATCAAAGTATTATATAAACAATTCTGTTGTGTGTGTAATTGTATACAGTATATGTTAAATTATTGGTGAAGCATTGGTCTTGATATAGATTATAGATACAATGTCCGTTGCACGCTCGAGGCCTAATATCGATCGTCAAGACTTAGAGGAATGAACTAGATTCGTGATCGAATTCTCGGCTCCGGCTGACTACATCACTCAAAAGGGAGCTGCAACGACTGTACCCAAAATATTCGGTCAAAATAACTGTCCTTGTGATCGGTGCTCTAGGAGATGCGAAACTATCACTGGTTCGTAACCTTAAAGCCACACCCGCATGTCTAAAATATGACAAGGCACTTGCAACATGGATCCAGAAAGCTGTCATAATTGGGTCGCTTCGTGTCCTTACGGCACACGAGGGTTTCGCCGGCCTTTATTTGTGATTTTATCGTGCTCTGTGACCACCCATATCACGGTCGTGAGACGTGGACATAGGTGTGATTTACCGCGATTCTACTGGGAGTTGGTGCCATTTTTAGATGGCAGTTGCTTCCAGCGGGACCCTGCATATAAATGTGGTGCATAATTTCTTAAGTGAACCTACCTTCGATACTCACCTTCCAGTCTCGGATTTGTATCGCTTGGTTTTGTTTCTTCTCAGAAAAATATCGAAAAGTTCCGTCCCGTGTCGAAATTGCGAGACAAAGTTACCAGGTGGGATTTTCCTCGTTCACAATAGAAGAGAGAGTACGGCTTGCCATGTGGCGGGCCGCAGGTACCAGATAAAGGAGCTGTGAGCGGTTTTTTTAGCCCTTTGGAACTAGGCCTTGAAAGAAAAGAATTATATATGCTAAAAATCTAAATTCTATACCTCTGCAGTTTGCACTGCCAAATACATTTTTAAGCACTTATTTAGGTACCTACTTGTTTCATTCAAACAAACTCAAACTTGTTTAAAATCAATTTTTAAATCCAATTTTTTACATGGACAGATAAAAGCTTGTTTGCTTTAAACGAAAGTTTTTATTTAAATAAATCCTCTTTTTATTTTCAAGGGGCGCAAAGATATTCACAACTTCTATTTTACATGAAACCAATTGATGTAAATTTACAAATTTACAACCATGTGACAAAAAAACACTAATAATCGTATTTTATATACTTTTTATTTTGCCGAAATACTGTTTGATTTCTGAGTCATTATATGGTTGGAAATAAATTATTATTATGAATGATAATAATAATATTTTTTAAATATTAGTAAATTAACTTATTTATTTATCTTATGATTGGTGGAAGTTTAAGAGTAACGTTAAAAATGTGGAAGATTTGTGGAAATCTAGAAGTGAAATATTTGTAATATTGAAATTTTTTCACAATTTGTTAGAAACGTTCGAGTTAGTTAAAAGATGCGTACTAATTTTATAATTTTTGAAGAGATTAAAAATATCTTCAAACATGAAAACTTTCCTGAAAATATATAAAATATTTTCTAATTTCTTCCAAACTTCTGAATATTTTTTTATAAATTTTTCTTGACCTTCTGAAAAATATTAGAAAATGTATCCAAAATATTTTCGGTAAAATTTTTTGATGCATTGGGAAAAAATTTATAAATGTTTTAAAATGAGGCTTTCCATCAAAAGCCCAAAAATTCAGCACTCTTCACTTTAATAAATATTTGTGGAAATAAATTAATTTTTTCCCTGAGAAGTACCACCCAATAGGACTATCATTGGCTCAATTTTTGTGTCGATTAGGCAACTTTTTATTCAAGGGTGGGTACACTTTAGAAATTATGCCCCATATATACATTAGGGTGATCTAAAAAATTATATTTGAGAAATTTCAAAGGGCGCGTTGACCAAATCGTTCTCTTAGGCAAATCAATTTACCCATGTCTTTATTTGCAAAAAAAAAATATTTTTAGCCATTGCTCTGAAGCTTCAAGTTTACCTGATTTAAAGTAGAGGTGTCCTAACACCAGCTACAGGTTTGACTCGGAGAGCAGTTATAAATTTATTAACTTATTATTACTCTGCCATTCTACTCATTGTCAGTGACCGTAGTTTGGGACCCAGCAAATATGGTGCACAATGAGAGGCTCGACCAAGGGTCAACTTTTTTTGCAACCGTCCATCTGGAGTCTCTGCAGTCGGTGTTCAACTTAAAGCTGCAATTTTTTATAAGCTTTTGTTACTCTGTTCTCAATTAAGGGCATGCTCTTCGTGACCACGTGACCAAACTAGTCCCCGGTTATGAGCATTTTTTTCCAGTGTTCACTGTGTCCACACGAATTGCGATATCGTGTTCAAAATTTGACAGATTAAATAAAAAGCACTAAAGAACGTTTGTATACATCAATATGCTTATATTTTTAAAGAAAGTTTATTTATAAATCGATGAAATAGCATATTACCATTCGAGTTATAGCACTTTGCAGATAATTTTTGGTTTGATGCATTTCGGATTTTTTGGTTCGCGTATATTATTTTTGGAGCATTTTTAGTGATTTCTAACAGAGAAAAAAAGAAACTTTGAACGTCGATAAAATCGAGATAACGTAACTATGTTCGTTCATGAAATTTTTATGTAGAGAATGAAATGATTTTTATTTTTTTTTGGTCCTCACTACGTCCATACGGATTGAGATATCGTGTTCAGGATTTAGCAAGTTATACAGAAAGCACTAAGGAACGTTTGTATACATCAAAATGTTTATAATTACGAAGAAATTTTTGATAGTAAAATACTACAGGAATAGGAAATAAACTTTTAACGTCGATAAAGTAGATATCTCGATTTTAAAAAATCGAGGAACATCTTAGAATGTGATACTCGAAAATCCGCCCAAGTCCCATCTTGAGAAATGTGCATCTTCAGAAAATAATTAAAATTTTCTAATGGTTATATATTCTTGTGGGTTTTTTGTACTGATGCGAAACAATTCTAAGAATAAAAATAAAATTTCGCCCGGGGGCAAAAGACAAGGCGGGTCCGACGCTGAGTCCCGCTGGCTGGTTCACTGTCAACAATACTTATCAGCTGATCGATTCAACGTCAAGAATTATGGAAGTTGGTTGGAAAACTCCAAAGAGTGAATTTGAGCACATTGCTGGTGTTGCTATGTTTCAAATTTGAAATTTATCTTTTATTCTTAGGATCAAAAAAATGAAAATCATTTTACACAAAAATTTCATGAATGAACTTAGTCACTTGATCTCGACTTTATCGACGTTCAAAGTTTCTTTTTTCCTCCGCCAGAAATCGCTAAAAATGCCCAAAAAATAATGATAGGTTACGTGTGTGCAGATAGTTGTTTGTTGATTGGCAACGAATGTGCAAATTTTATTGCTTATATTAATTTTTTTCAAGGTTTATACTATTTAGTATAAAATTGATGTCAGTGGTCAATATGAGCAAATCAAAAAATCTAAAATGCATCAAACCAAAAATGACCTGCAAAGTGCTATAACTCGAATAGTAATATCCTTTTCTATCAATTTATAAATAAACTTTCTTAAAATTAACAATATATTGATGTATACAAACGTTCTTTAGTTCTTAAGCGGGGACTAGTTTGGTCACGTGGTCACGAAGAGCATGCCCTTAAGTTAAAAGTTTATTTTTTTTTTGTCTAAAAATTTGTTCTCAATAGTTTCAAAAATGTCTTCAAACTATCAAGTTACAGAAGTATATCCGAAGCCCACAATGATCCGCCAAATATTGCCATTTTATTGGATTTTTGATATACCTAAAACTTTTGCATAACATTTCTGAGAAATAAGAATGCGATAAATGCAATATTCACTGATAAGTGATCAAGCATATAAAAGTTCAAATAAATCGACTTGCAATTTCCAGACCAAAATCTAAGAAGTAAAAATTGGAAACATTTTACATGGTAAACTCCATAAGACATAAAAATGGCTAGAGTAACGATTAAAAATATTATTTTGTTTGCAAATAAAAAAACATGGGTAAATTTATTTGCCTAAGAGAACGATTTGGACAACGTGCCCGTTGAAAATTTTCAAACATTTTTTTGGCCATCTTAATACAATTATACAAATGAACACACACAAACACATGTTTATATACTTCAAGCTTGATGTATAATAAATATATTTTCTACAGTTGCAGGGATCTGGCCAGTTTAAGCAAATGCTGTGCGTGGACAACAGTTTTATATGTGAACCCCGCCACGATAAAGACACGGATCCTTTACGCTGGAATGGTGAGCTGAAAGCAACGCATATAGTAATACAAAACAGTACTGATGAAAATGATACTGATCAACTTCACGTATCTGCTGGTAATTCACAACCAGTATGCAGCTGGTCAGAATCAGCCAGTCTGGCCGTGCTGCCGGTCAGGTGTAAAAATACAAATGCAGAGTTACATAAAAATAGATTTGGTTCCGGAGGAAGAGGTCGGTGTATTAAGTTGGGTCAGGACTGGTATACTCCAAGCGAATTTGAAGCACTCTGTGGAAGAGCATCTAGCAAAGACTGGAAACGTAGTATTCGATTTGGTGGAAGGAGTTTACAGACTCTTATCGATGAACAAATTTTAAAACCTCATGCTACATCCTGTACCTGCGCTGCTTGCTGTGATGATGACAGCGCAGTAAGTACCCTAATTAATGTTCACATTGAGTTCAGAAGATTGAAATATTTGTTACAATCATAATCTCAAGACATAAAAGTATTAATGCCTATTCTATTCTTTGAAATATTTTTTATTTAATCTATTTGTAATATTCTAGACTGGTCCAGTTCGCTTGTTCACACCGTATAAAAGAAGGAGACGAGCAAGGGAGCATTCAGACGGTGAAGTGCCTTCACGCAAACACAAAAGTGATAATTCCCGAGACGGTAGTAATAACGACGAGAGTGACAGTGAAGTAGGTGGCCCTGTCAAAGAAGTATGGTCACAGTTTGTTGCCGAAGATGGTTTGGTTGTTCATCAACAGCCGGAGCAAGAAACTATCCATCAAGCAGAAAATGGTCAAGGAGATGATGTGTTTAGAAAACTAGACGAAATGGCAAGCAAGTTGTCAAAACTTGCTTATGAATTCAGACGTACCTTGGATGAAGCCAAAGAGTTAAATAGACAGCAAAGAAGAGAACAAGCATTGGTTGCGCAATTAGGTGGAAGGGGAGATGTAATCGAAACAGTTGGTTTACAACCAGCTGCGGATATTCAGAATAAAAAGGTAAGCCTTTTTGAGAAAATTTTCTTTCAAGATACTTTTAATAATATATCGTCCCTCCATCCCGAGATTAAAGCAAATCGAAATAAAAAAATAATTAAATGTTATACACAATCTCAGTAAAGCTTCACATGTAATAAAAATGTTTTCATACAAAGTAAGAATTGTTGAAAATGGATCCATTTTCCTAAGTGTCTTATATTCAGGAAATGTTAACAATCATAGAATCTTATACTAAACGCATTAAGGCCATGTGACGAGTGGGTCACGTGACCAGATTCCTACCTTATTGCCACCTTTCTGATTTCCCAACTTATTGTCACACGAAACGCCACATCGAGTTGAATATTTGGGATAATAAATTTCAAGAAGCACTATGAAAGGTGGGTCTGGTCCTAAACTCTAATAATTATAAAAAAAGCACAAAAAAAACTATTTACAACAAAAAACTTTTCATAATTATACGAATTTAGGACCAGACCCATCTTTCTTAGTGCTTCTTGAAATTTATTATCCCAAATTTTCTACTCGATGTGGCGTTTTGGGTGAATATAAGTTGGAAAATCATGGACATAAGAAATAAGGGACTAGGCATGCCATTGCGGGGGTTATGCAATGAGGGGGGAGGTCGGCCACCTTTTGATGTCCCGCGACAAACATGGCAGCGCCCACATGTTTATATTTTCATGCACAGTTTGTCGGCAAAAATGCTCGCAGGCATAATGAAATGGCACATCGTAAGATGGCGGCTCTCCCCACTCATGGAATTCTCCTCCCTCCCGTGGATTCAACCCCGCTCGCCCAAGTTAGGAAGGCATGTCTAGTCCCGTGTTTCATATGTCCATGTGGGAAATAAAAAAAGTGGCGGTAAGGTAGGAATCTGGTCACTTGATCCACACATCACATGGCCTTGAAGAGAAAGAAAAATGGTCTATGCTAACATTATGTCTGTGGTTGGCGAGTGATTAATTTAAATTCGAAAATATTTATCTTTTAATGTTACTGCGAAAATTTAATAATTATTTAAAATTCATGTAAATAAAGAAATACATTCAAGTAACAAAGATGGCAGAACATATTTCTTTTATTTGTTTAACATTACAAAAGCAATAGTAACTACTATCGGAATTGATAAATGTTTTCTTTAATTACTTATAAGAAGCTGTATTTTTTGGCCTTGCCTAGTATGCAGCGCCAAGCCCAATGACTGTACCTGAACATTTAAAAATGTGATGGTTTGATTCTTTAGTACTTTATGAATTGGAAAAGTAACATTTGGGCATATACAGGGAAAAGTAAAAAGTATCATATTCTGAAAAGATCATACATATCGAATATCGAAATTCTCGAATTACCTCGAAGAATGTAATGCAGAAATGCGTGGACCCAATTCCTCATTGGTCTGTCATATACTTGGCGCTGAATTTGAGTCTCTCGCAAGAACCTTTCAGAACACGCGCACTCAAGTGCGCGATTGAAACAGTACGTACATTTCGGCTAACTTCTTGCGTAGTCCTTTAAACCTATTGGCCAATTCATTTAGCCATTGACTTCTAATGAATTAATAAAATAATTCAAAGTTAAGAATTGAAATAAGTCTGTTGAAGTCGAGTTAGATGTAATTCATTGTTAGTTTCTCTGAACGTTAGTGAAAGGGAAGAAAGTGTTTTCAAAATTCAAAACAAAATGAAGATTTTGAGTTATCTCGAGAACCGTGAGAGATGCGTGAAAACATACCAAATTTGCAAGATTTGCTAAAAGGGGAGTGATCCTCGAACCACTTGGCTTATACCAGTAGACAAATGTTTAAAAATAAAATAAAAAATGTTTTTTGAATTATTTCTAAAAAGGTCACAAATATGTGAAAAACGACAAGATTTTAAAGATTTTACGGGAGATGGGGTACCAATTCGAAGTAACACGATAGATTTTAGGATTTAAAAAATAAAGCGTTATCTTGAAAATGGCGAAAGATACGCGAAAACTGACATCTTTTTTTCTGCTTTTATAAAATGGGGTGTCCCTAGCTACCCCGATTTAACCCAGTAAACAGATCTCTGAAATTAAAAAATATAAGTTTTGACTTATATAGTGAAGACGGTCAATCCCCCCCCCCCCCAATGAAAAATTTGATTTATATTTAAAACGTTAAGACACGCGAAAACTGACGTTTTCAGGGGTTTTTAAGAGGGGAATCGCTTTCGACAAAAATCTAAAGGTTTTTGCAGAGGAGTATTGTGAAAAAATGTTTAAAATTCGAAAAATCAAAAATTTTGAATTACCTCTAAAAGGGTCACATACACTTGAAGGCTGACAACAATTTCATATAAACTAACCGAAAAACGAGATTTTTTAAAACCAAAAATTGAAAATTTTGAGTTGCCTTGAAAACTGTAAGAGATTTAATGAGTAAGATTTAATTACATTTTTAATTTAAAAATTTAATTTAAGATAAATTTTTTTCAAAAAATCGTTTTTCCAAAAATGACGAATTTTTGTATTAAATATATGTAGAAATGCTGTGGAAGTGGTTCTTTTGTTTGGAAAATTCAGGAACATGTCAAAAAATCACATTTTTTTTCGATGTATTTTAGAAAAAAACTTAAACGCGTTTTTCTCGTAACGTTTTTTGACCTGGTTGACATGATTAAAAAAAAAACGACTGGACCGATCTGGCTGAAATTTGTACAGCCATTTTGTATTATTTTTTCGGTTTTCAATTTCTGCGGTCCTGACCATAACTGCAACTCTACTCTTCAATA
>NC_046658.1:38491643-38505911 GCF_010883055.1 Belonocnema kinseyi
CGAGGGCGCATACTTTGAATAAAATATTTGTTATCATTCTCTTGAAATAAATGTGTTTTTTCTTGAAAAAATACCGGTTTCATATGTATACACCTGGTATGCTAGGTGTAGGCGACACGCCCAGGTATCTACTGAATATGTAAGAATATCTGCTTACCATCCAAGCATTTGTCAACTATTTTCTTGGTTTCTCTTACCGCAATGGGAAAATAACAGTTATTTTGTAAATTTAATATATTTTAGACTTGAATTAAGTCCAATTCTTTTAATTTATTTTATGAAATAAGGTTTTATCTAACAGAAGATCAAATTTTCTTGCTGTAAGTATTTCAATATATGTTGCAAACGTTATATTTTAAGGGCCAAGCATCCTGAGAAAAAAAGGCTTATTTCGTTTCAGAATAAAAGCTCATATGTTTCAAACCAACAGTCAGAAAGCATTATGTTTGTCAAATATCGCGAAAGATAGCAGTAGTCGCCTGTTTATATTTCCTCAGCGTTACGAGCGAGAATCTTCTATTCGAGCTCCTGGCAGTGAACATTTGAGGCGAGGGCTGAGACTAGGTGGTCGAGTCTACCCAAAAACTCGGCATTGCCAGATGCAACCGGTCTTTGTGAGCGCACAAAAGCGGGGTGGTCAACAAATCAGGATCGCAGGCAGAAACCATTTCGAGTACATCACTGGCGGGCTTCGTAGCGCTCATAGCATAATATAAATATCACTAGATGACCCTGCGTCACACGCTATATATTTAAATACATCACATTATTTTTGGGCTTTACTTGATTTTTGCTTTTTAATTTTTATAATACATATGATCTGTAATTAACCTATTTATATATTTTGTTGAAAACTCATCTCTAGTTGAAAATTCTTTTTCTTTTTATATTACATTTTTAAATGATTCATAAATTCACTCAGTTAAAATTTCATCTCTTCGGTTCGAAATGTGATTACTTTTCATTTAAGACTGAAAAGAAATATAGTTTTTCATGAATAATTCTATGCTAAATGAGCATGAAAAAGATTCACAATTAAAAACCAGATTTCAAAACTACGTTGCTTTTCGGCTCATTTAAGGCAAGAAATAATGATAATAAAAGATAGATGAAAAAGTCAACCGGATCCTTAAAAATTAATTGTTTTTGTTTTGTTCAAAATTGAACTTTTCAGTTAAAAATTAATTTTATTGCAAGAAACTTAATTTTTGTTGTTCATTCAACTATTTGGTTGAAAATTCGTCTCTTTGTTTCATATTTGAACTATTTGGCTAAAAATTAATCTTTTGTGTTAAAAAATTTATTTGTTGACAATTAAATTTTTAAAGTACAAAATTTTATTAATTTAGTTGATAATTCTTCTTTTCTTTAATAAAAATATGGGTTTTTGTGTTAAAAATTAATTGCTTTGAAGAAAAGTGATTTTTTTTTTAACTGAAATTTACATTATTTCAGTTATAACTTCACATCTTTACTTAAAAAATGTACTGTTTTTTTTTTCTTCAAGAAACTGTTTTTTTTTGGGGGGTTGAATAATCTCTTCATAAATCAATAATGAACGAGATTTTGCAGAGAAAGAGAGAGAGAGAGAGCGGTCCTTCGTCAATGAATTTCTCAAATTTTAACAGAATTTCAGTCAATTGAAAACTTTATATTTTTCCTATTAAGTGGTGCAATTATTGCATTTGCTACAAGTTATTACTTTTTTACTCAGTGATCGCAGTCCAATAATTTCTTTTAAGAATTGCATAATACCGACGGTGCAATTAGCAAATGGAAAGCTTATTATGAATATTGTAATGAGCTTCGAACTAATACATTTTCTTAAAATTCCTATGAAATTTGAAGAAAAAAAATAATATTTTTAAACATTACTTCAAGGCAATACTTACATAGATTTCCAAACATTTCCAAAATAGTCAAAAAATATTGTGATACGTTTGAAGGTTTTTTTTTACCCTACAGGATTTTCATCATTTGAAAAGAGATTCCGACCCTCTATAAACACTACGAAAATATTACATTTTGAACAACAGAACGCAACTCGTACGTTTTTCAAAATTTTTAAACAAAATTGTACATCTTCTTGATCTTGAGGATTTTTAAGCCTTTTCCAATCAAAATAATTGCACTTCTGCTTTTAAAAAGTGTTCGGTTAAAACATATATCTTTCCCTTCATTTTTCATGTTTTATAGCTTAAAATTGGTTAAATTTATATAATTAGCAAATTTCTTTATTCATTGCTGTATTTGTCCATTTAGAGTATTGAAAATGATAACGTGAGTTTATATTGGAAGGACTGCATCTTAATCTTTGAACTGTACCATTTTGTGAAAGTTGAAAATCGAAAATGCAGTTGAACTCAATCTAATAGAAAAAATCTTTAATTGAAAGCTGTTACTACATTCTATTTTCTACATGTACATTATTAAGTATTTGAATGCAAACTGGTCCCACTTACGATATCTTTTAAACGTCACTTATAAAACGTGTAAGTTTGAACTTATAATTATATTATTACAATAGGAAAGCAGTCAAATTTTTTTTGTTCACAGTGCAACTTTTACTGCTGTAATTTGCTGACTGTTGTTGAATGCGAACAATTTTCATATATCCGGACATGTTCTTATTATTTATTAAAGTGGCCACTCTAGAATCTATTTTTACATTCTGATCAGAGAAGGTATTAAATTTATGTAGAATTTGACCCTCTGCTCCCAGTTTTTGTCAAATACTTACGTTTTGAGGCCCCCTGAATCCGAAAAACAAGTTCCATTTTGGATAAAAATGCAAAAAGTGAGCGCATTTTGAAAATTTTTGAGACCACTTTTGTTTTGAATTTGAAAATGATATGTACGGATGTTTATAGTATTTAAAAAGATGAACAGTTTATCCTAATAAATTTTTTCGATGAAAAAAAAAATATCGAACTTATGGCATTTACGAAATTCTAAAATTCCAAACGAAAATTAATATTTCAAGTGAAACAACACACGATATGATAAAAACTCAAGAGAAGAAAAACGTTGCATTTCGAACAACCTACAAGATAATCTTAATAATATTTTAAATTTTTGTTGGAAAATCGAGAATTGAAATTTTGATTGCACAAAAAATAATCCAAAATCTAAACATGCCATTTTGCGATCAAACTATGCAAAATACAACAGAAGATAAACAGACACAACTTGTAATCATTCGTTATCAAAATACATTGATCATGAAAAAAAATTACTTTTTGGAAAAAGGACAACGGCTACAATATCATTTTATCAAATAAAATTTTTCATCTAAATTATACCTACGAATTTTCTTAGAACCGCTTCTCGCTAGGATGCGCATTTTTATTTCAAATCGTCAAAATAACATTGAAATTAAACAAATTAAATTTATGGAAAAACGACAAATGTTGCAATAAAATGTAAATGTATATGCAATTTTGAATACAATTCTCTAAAAAATTGGATGGATTGACTTCAAAAATTTGTCATTGCCTTGACAATTTTCATGTTAGAAATTAATGTTAGTTTGCCTCGTGACTTTGAACACTACATCACGTTTTTTTTATAGTACTGTTTTCATTTGAATAAAAAATAATTCAACAATATTCACCGCGATTTTTATTTCATTTTCTCGTTTTTTTGGTGAGATTTTCGTGAAAGATAATCTTTTTAATATATTAACTTTTAATTTTTTATCTTCTTATTCTCATCGGAGAAGGTATTAGATTTGTGAAAAAGGGCTTAGCCTGGTAAGTATGTAAAAAGTGCCCTTGAGCCCTATCCAACCGGACCTGGTCCTATGTGTACTTCACAAAAAGAAAAGTCTTTCCTGAAAGTTTCAGCCTTTTAACCTTGTAGATGACCTTTCAAGGTCACATTTATGATTTTCCAGTTTTTTGCGTATATCTCGGGATTGTTTTTGACGAATTTTAATCCACCTGGGGTCAAATGAAAGATCTCTTTCAAAAACATTTCGTGAATTTTTCCGACCATTTTTGGCGGGAAATTCAAATGTTGACAGACATTCAAATATTTGGAGTAGAATTTTCTCTATCGGAAAAATGCACACCAATTGCTTACATATCAAGGATTTATCATGAATTTTTTGAGATTTTTTGAGATTTTTTGAAGTGGTGAAACATAGTAGAAACAATTTAAAAACGTATTTTCATACGAATATCGGGCTTTGAAGACCTTACATGATTTAAAAAAAAAGTATAAAAGTGACCTTTTTACCCTTTGCAATAAAAATAGTCGTATAGAATGTTCTCGAACCTACTGAAATTCACAAATTATTTGTTGACACTAAATTCCCCTAATTGCCATATCTCTTGTAGTATATAAGGCCCCTGGAGATCGCTAATTTCTTCAAGAATATACGAATTATGGTATGATAGAGATCCTTTGGGGATAATCGGGGCATGCTTTCCCCTCGAATGGTCGAAGCTGTACCGGTATCTTGATATTTTTCTGGGGACCGAAAAGCTTGAATTGTATAATTTCTTATTAATTATTTTGTTTATGAAAATTGTAAAGTTTATACGTTTGAAAATAAATACTATGACTTCACCAATAATTTACCATTTTTGTATAATCGGTGCTTTCACTATTCTTTACTAAATCCTCTAGCAAAGTTCAGTTCAGGTTTATTGTAATCCATAATGGGCCAGTGCCAAGTTACAAGGGAGTAATAATGAGCTGCTTATAATTACTATCTGCCTAATACATATTTCTATCCTAAATATTTTAAGTTAAATACTGTTTACAATTCTGAAAATTATAAAAATAGACCAAAGGCTCTTATTTTTAAAGAATTTATCGTGTACAAAAATAAAGTGTGTATGTTGGCTTGTGATTGAATCTCCATAATTTTGTCTATTGATTTCTCTCTAGCAAACAATTCGGGGCGTACCCCGTTATACGCAGGATATTCGAAAATAAAATGACTTAACGAATCTGCCATTCTTTGGTTGCACATCAAACATATACTCTGAATCAAATTCATATCTTTGACCGACCCATGACATTCTTGCATTCTTAGAATTACTTAGTCTAGATTGACAGATCAGTCTTAGTTTGTTGAAATATATGCTCTTTATCAAATATTCGTTGAATGAGACAATGTTCTTGTAAAAGCTAGAATAACTGGAGTTTTGAGCTGCTAAGAGATCTTCATCTCTGAGTTTCCTTTGTAGTTTATACATTATATCAAACGATTTTTTTACAATTTCTGGGTTCTGACTCGCAAATTCATGTTTAAAACCTAAATCAGGTTTGTACTTTAGATTTCAAACAATGATATCCTAATATATTTTCATATCTTCAAGTTTTAAAAAATGAAAATTATGCATTGTAAACAAATTTAATTAATTTTAATGAATTCATTAAAAAATTTACTTTACCTCATAACTATTTTCATGAAATTTAGCTTAAGATTTAAGAGGAAAAGGGAACTTACATTATACTTGTTTTTAAATTAAAAATGAACTACAGTTATTTCAAGCTAAAAAATAAACGTTGTTAAAAATTATTTATACAATGGAGGAAAATATTTTATTGTTAATTATAACTAGTTTTTGAAAAGAACTCGAGGTGATATTTTCAAATAAATATTTTACAATTTGCATTACTTATTTAACAATAGTTTTTAGGGTTAAATGTCTTTCTCTCTCACTTTAGGTAAAAATTGCAGCTATTATTTAATATTTAACCCTTAAAGCACCCTAGGGGCCGTGGGCGAATCCATTTTCTTTTAGGCTACATTTGACCGTCCTATGGTCAGAATCGGCGGGGTGCCTAGCCAAAAGTTAGTCCTCTCTCTCTTCCCCCACCACTTGACTGGCGGACCTAACATGAGAGAAGTAGGGGTATTTCAGATAGGAGGCAATTGCCTTAAAATTTGAAACCAGCAATAACTATAGTTACAGTAACTTCTTACTAGTAGTGTAAAAGTGTTTTGTCTTCCGTGTGTGTTCCCGCTTCCGGATTAAAGTTAAAAATGCAACGTTTTGAAAATGGATTCAATGGTAAGTTCGAAAGGAAAAGAAATTATTGTTATTGATGGTTATAAATTCCGTTTACATAAAATCAATAAAGATAATACTCAACGCTGGCCTTGCTGCAATAAAAAAACTTGCCAAGCTGCTCTAAAGTTAGATACAAATAAAGAAGTTATAATTATTTCTTGAAAAAAAGATCCTACTCCATCTTCACTCCGTTGGGAATCGAACCACAAAACTTCGGATTTCCGGTCAGGTGCTTTTCCAATTAAGCTATTAGAGGGATTAGAATAAGAACTCTTAATTCAAGAACATAACGCTATTTTTAGCTAGGTGTTAATGGTACAAGTAATTATTAAAAAAATTTTTTTTATTGTAAAGTTATTGAAGAAGTTATTTATTGTGAAGTTATTGAAAAAAATTCAGATCACAATCATGAGGCGGGCGGCAAAAAGGTTCTAACATAGTTAAAATTAAAGCAGTAGAGGACTTTTCGTCAAGACTATCTACACTTTTATATCGCGAAATAAAAAAAGAAGACTTTGAAATATTGAATAATAACGATATTGGTTTTATTCGACACAACATTGAACATGCTCGAAGAAAAATAATTCCTGAGTTGCCAAGAAATGTATCTCAGAAGCATGATGCACTTGGCAGCCTAAAGATAGAGACTAACGGCCAAGACAATTGTTTGCTAGTTAATGATAGAAAAGAGTACATTGTGATGTTTTCAACGATTAGAAATTTATTGTTTTTATGTCAGCTTGCAGTTATTTTTGTCGATGGAACCTTTTACAGCTGTCCTGGCCAATTTACACAAGTTTTTTCGATTATTGGATTAAATGAAAATTTATATATTACTCTCGCCTCCTGTCTGTTTCTTGACAAAAAAGTGACTTCCTATGCAACAGCACTTTCTTATTTAGTTTCAGAATGTAAAAAATTTGCTAGTAAGACTTTCAGTTCTAAATCAATTTACGTAGATTTCGAAATCGGTATCCATACAGCTATCCGCACAGTATTTAACGATTCCATCCCTATTAAAGGTTGTAGATTTCACTTGGTTCAATGTTGGTAGACAAAAATTCAAGAACTCGGACTAAGCAATGTATATAAAAGCGCAAAATCAGAAATCTTTTCTTTTTTTAGAATCTTTTTTGGTCTTGCTTATTTAGATCCATTCGAAGTTGAAACATTTTTTAATGACGAAATAAACCCAATTCAACCATCAGGCGAAAGAGTTAAAAAGTTTTGTAATTATGTTTTCAAAAATCATATTTCATGTAACAACAGTTTTCCACTCAAAATTTGGGCTGAATTTTCTCCTACAACAACGCGTACAACGAATGGTTGTGAAGCATATCATTCGAAATTGAACGCAATGTTTAACTGTTCCCATCCAAATATTTTCAATTTCACAGAAGCTTTAAAAGAAATTCAAGCCTCAACTTATATAAAAATGAGAAGCACTGGTCAAAGGAGGCGATAAATTTTAGGAAATGAACAATTTCTTATTGATGCAATGTTATCTTTGCAAGTAGGTTTTATAACTAGGCTGGAATTCGTTCGTGAAGTCTCCTGCAAATTTTTACCCGTGTAGGTTTGATAAAAATATACGGCAAATAGCATGCTATTTTAATAATATTTTTTTTATGTGACAATGGCTATTTTGAGTATTTTTGAAAATTTCAGTTTTAGCTCAAAGTGAAATAAATAGCTCATGCAATTGGAAATATGTGAAATTTGTGTATTTATTTCACTTTCCGGCTTTTTCCCTGCTTGACGATTTAATATTATTAACTTAATATTATTGACTGGTTATTATTGACAATACATATTTCCCTACATTTTTTAAAAACGTCAGCGTCGAAAGTATAAATTACTATAGTAGAGAACGCTGCCAGTCCTAAGGTTGGAAAAAGCGTGAAGGGAAAATAAGAGAAATAAGAGTTAAAGGAATACGAGTGAAGCGACGAGTGGAGAGGGAAAAAAGGAACGGAGGACGAGGACGCAAATCAGCGAGGCCCCTCGTCGATTCTGACCATAGGACGCAAGTCAACGGCAGCGATTTTTTTTCGCGCTATTATACCAAACCCCCGTTTGTGAATCTGAATTCTGTGGGCCCTCCAGTCTTAGCTGAACATTTCTTTTTCCAATCTATACCGTTGGGAAGTGGTTGTGTAGATTATTTGAGCTTCGGCATTAATTGGAACCAGTCACCGTCTCGCTGGGGGTCCTCCACAACCCCACATATCGGTTGGTGATTTTTTCAAAAAGATTCTTTCATTTTTATTTTCCAAAAATATTTTATGTCCTAATGAAAAGGAGTGTAAGTATTGCGAAAAAAGTGTCCAGATTTTTTTTCAAGCTCGTTCCTAATATATCTCGAGAAAAGAAAGAAGTGCTGCATGTGCAGTAGAAAAGGAGATAACAAGGCGCAAGAGGGTTGTAATTCGTGCAACCGCCCGGTGTGTCCAAAGCATCGGGTATTCATGTGCGGAAATCGTTTCAGTGGAGAATAGCGCTTTCATTATTCATTATTTTTTCATTTGTGATCATTTTGCAACGATTATTCTTCAAAAATAAAAAAATTACATGTGAAAATAATGAAATAATCATTAAAAATAGTTCTTTCCACTTTTCATGAAATGGCCCACTTCAGATTCCCAGATAAATATCTTTTTTTCGGAGCTGCACAATTAAAGTTTTTGTTATCTTGAAGAGCTATATTTCGAGAATTACAGGTTGAATTTTCAGGTACAAATATTGAAAATTGAGTCATGATTTTTTTGTGAAAAAAGTAATTTTTTACGTTTTTTTAAGAATGTTTTTTTTTCTAACGCGCACCAAAATGTTTTCCATCAATATAACCTTATCTCCGCACTGAAAGGAAAGATAGAGAGAATCCAGTAATTTTGTTGAATTGAAATTACGGATCCTATCTTTGGATGATGCAATTTTCCGACTGGAGTCGCCCACGACCCCACATGGCGCTTCGTGAAATTATTAGATAGGATGGCGCTTTGAGGGTTAAACCTAATGCTGTAGGGCTTATTTTATTCATCAAAAGATTCTCTGCAAAATTCATTGGCACGTTTTCATTTTTAAAAACTTTGATTTAGGGTTTATAAAATCGTTATTTTTGTAAGCAATAGGTAACACAAATAATTATGTCTAATTTAATTGTACATGAATAATAATTTATTGTGGCCTTGCATTTTTTGAATCCTAGGCCAACTGCATACCTGGCGCCGCCACACGGCGACCGTCAACTCTCATGACAAATATTTTCCACCGGTTTCCAGAAAAGTTGCATGAGGCTAGACATAAGGAGACAAAAGCACGCGTATTAAAATGACTGCGGCCTATGTTAAATTTTACATTATTTGCTCTGTGATATAAATGCGCGTTAGGGTACCATTTCACGGAGACCTGTTTGAAAAATGTTTTATGAATTTACATAACCTGAAATATGTCGAAAAACAGTGTTTTTTTTACATTTTTAGGTTAGACTACTCCAAAACCTGACGTGATAGAGCAATTCTGAAGCCAAAATCCAATTCGCATATGTAGTATTTATTTATTTATTACTATGTATTTTTAGGTTGACACATGGTGTTACATAAACTTAACCCTTAAATGACACACCTCCAAAAAATAACGTAGCTGACACTTGGGGTCTTTTGGACCCCAACATTTTTAAACTGTTGTAAAAAGTTTAATTTTTTATATTTTTGTTAAGAACTTTTTTGGGTATTCTTTAACATCTCTTCTAAAGAATCATTCGTGGTAGTAACTTCAATTTTATTTTTAACACTTTGAAAAACAAGGAAAAATTTACGGAATTTACGAATTTTTATATTCGTTTAAAAATGGTCTGGGGTCCAATGAACCCCCAGTGTCGTTTAAGGGTTAAAATACACGGGAATCACTAATGCACATGCCAAAGATATCCACGTTCTCCCATCACTCAACCAGTCCAAACTCATTTGCACGATTGGGATGATTTAGACCAGCGTATCCCAAACTTTTTTTGCAGTTCTTTGGGAGAGACAGGGCGGCCATCCTACAATTTTTTTCCCAATATGGAAATTAAAATGTGTTAAAATGTTAATAAATTAAATTTTAATTAGTTGAATCAATTTCCTAATCTAATTTTAAGCAAATGAAAAGAAAGTTGATGAAAATCGGTTAATATCATCAATTCTAGTTGACGGTTCTTGCGATGTTGCATGTACTTAAAGGTATGCTTAATTACTTGAAATATTAACCGATTTTCATCTACTTTTTTTCCCTTTTCTTAAAATTCTATGAGGAAAATAATTCAGATAATTATAATTGAATCGAGCCATGCCTTTATTATTTTATTTACTGAAACAGCCTTAAATCTCATGACGATGAAAGGGTCATCATAGCGGAGGGTGGGGCTATCGAGTGGCTGGACCCAGGCTGGCATCCCCCTCGGGGGCTGCCCAGCCGGGGGGGGGGCTTCCCCCGACCACGGTCGGACCGGTGACCATCGGCAGTAGTTTGGGACAGTAATCCCAGATCTGAAGCGAGATGTGGTCCAATACTATGACAGGGCTATGTCCGTGTGAATATAGTAGGAGACGCTGTAAATGACTGAGTTGCGCGCGCAACCCATTTCTCCTCTTCTGAATTTAAAAACTCGAAGGAGCACGATTGGCGGTCGGAGCACTTCGGCGGTTCTATTTATATATCTATCTGCTAACTGCTTTGAAATAAATTCAGGAGATTGGGATTTTAATATTTCCAGATAAAAACCCAATTATTTGATTGAAAAATTAATTATTTTGTTGAAAATGTAACTATTTTGTAAAAAAGTCCTCTTTTCTATCAAAAGTTCAACTACTTTTCAAAATTTTTTTTTTTTTTTTGAAAGTTCATCTCTTTCGTTGAAAATACATTTTTGAATCTAACAATTAATCAATACCATTTTTGGTTAATAAATCATGTGTTGTGTTAAAAGGTCGTCTTTCTTTGTAGAAATTAAATTGTTTTATGGAAAATTTATGCTTTTTGATTAAAAATTACAGTTTTCGGTTTAATTATCAACTATAGATATTTTTTAGTTGTAAGTCATTCTGTTGTAAATGCAACTATATTGTTAAAAATTAAAACCATAATTTTTGGGTGGAAATATTCTTTTTGTTTTTATAATTAAATAATTTCGTTGAAAGTTCATGTATTTTGTTGGAAATTGACCTTGTTTAGTAGAAATTTAATCTTTTTGGCTAAAAATGTATCATTTTTGGTTTAACTCTTTCATTGAAAACTCATATTTTTCGCTTAAAAAATTCAACTTTTTGTAGATAATTCGTCTTTTTTACTTTAAAATTAAATAATTTCTTTAAAAATTCATGTATTTTGTTTAAGATTTGTCTTTTCTTGTAGATCATCAATTTTCTTGGTCGAAAATTCATCTGATTGGTTGAAAATTTAACAACATTGTTTAAAATTAATTTTTTAGTTAAAAATTATGTATCTTTATCTGAAAATATAACTATTATATAATTGATTAAAAATTAATCGTATATATTGGTTAAGTTGGAAAATCATTTTTTTTTATAGAACATTAATCTTCTGGATCAAAAATTCACCTTTTCCCTTGAAAATTTAACAATTTTGTTGAAAATTGGTTTTTTTTCTTGTTCAATTTAATTTTTTAGCACAGTTTTTATCTGGAAATTGACTTTTGAGTTTGGATTTATAAATAAAAATGTAAAAATTAATCATATAAAGCGGCTTAAAATAAACGAATTCAATTTATAATTTAAAAAGTTTCCAATGAAAAAAGAATTGTAATTAATCCATTTTTATTGATCAAAATGATTCAGCCTTTAACGTTAAAAAATTTATTTATTTATTCTTCAATTCAAAGCATTGAAGGTAAGTTTATATTTTTTAACCAGAAGTCCTTGAACTATTCCGTTTAAAAATAAGTTTATACTGTTTTGTACAAAAATCATCTTTTTGGCTTTAAAATTCAACAATTAAAAAAAAATCCTTATTGACTGAAAAGTCAACTCTTGTGTAAAATTAATATCTTTTTAGTTGAAAATACAATTATTTTTATAGTAAGTTAATTCCTAACATTTTCATTTGGCAAACTAAAGTTTTTATCTCTAAATAACAATGCAAAAATATTAATCTGGAACAACTTAAAATAAAAACAATATAACTTTTATTTTTAAAACTTTTAATTAAAAAATTAATTTATTCGTTCATTTTTTAATGTTACAAACTGAAATTTTTTCAATTATTATTATTTTGAACCTTAAAAATAATAGCGTAATGTGAATTTTTTAACCAGAAATCTCTAAAGTGTTAAAGTGATAAAATTTTTTAAATGGTAATTTCGTATTTTAAAATAATTTAATTAAAAAAATTGTAAAATTAAACGGTGTTAAAAGTCTGTCTTTTATACGTACGAATTATTGAGCGTTTAAATGAAATATTTCTCATTTAAAAATTTGTCAAGCTTCAGTTGTAAAAGTTCAAAATAAAAAAGATTTCCGCCTCAAAAAAATCATTTTCAGATTTAAAATTTTGAATTTTCTAATTTCATCCTGAATTTTGAATTGGAACAGGAAATTTTTTAAAGCAATTGTATGCATTTCTGAATTGGATCAGAGATTTTTTGAAAAAAAATATAAATAAGATCTGGAACAAGCCATTATAAACAACTATTAAAAACTATACACATTTGAACAGAGTGGTTCGAAATAGAAAGCCTTGAATTGTTAAAATTGTAATGAGCTAAATTTTAACTTTGAAGGCTACAATTTTAATTTAGAATAATATTCAAAATTTATTTAAAACTTGAAATTATTTGAAAGAATTTGAAACGCGATGTAGATTTTTGCAGATTTAAAAAAAAAAGCTTTTGAGAATTGTAAAATATTTAGAAAGAATAACAAAAATGGTTGTGATTGCTAAGAAAATTGAAAATGATTTTTTAGTTTGAAAAATTAATATTAAGTGAGTATTTGAAAAGATTTTAAAAATTAAAAAAAAGGAATTAGGAAGATTTTAAGGCAATTTTTTTATTTTGCAGTTTTTTTAATTCTAGGAAAAAAATATAATTAACACAATAAATCTATTTTCAACCCAAAAGTTTACTTTTCAACAAAATAAATTAATTTTCTATCAAATAATTGGTGTTTTAACCAATACAATGTACAGGATAAAGTTTCGACCAAAAAATGGAATAGTACAATTTCCAGATAAAAACTGCTACAAAATTGAATTGAACAAGAAAAAAACGAATTTTAAACAAAATTGTTAAATTTTCAAGGGAAAAGGTTAATTTTTGACCAAGAAGATTAATGTTCTATAAAAAAAAACGATTTTCTAACTTAACCAATATATACGATTAATTTTTAATCAATCATATAATAGTTATATTTTCAGATAAAAATAAATAATTTTTAACAAAAAAATTAATTTTAAAGAAAGTTGTTGAATTTGTAACCAATCAGATAAATTTTCTACCAAGAAAATTGATGATCTACAAAAAAAGACAAATCTTAAACAAAATACATGAATTTTTAAAGAAATTATTTAATATTTAAGTAAAAAAAGACGAGTTATTTACAAAAAGTTGAATTTTTGTTAAAATTTAATTTTTTTGTTAAAAAAAACGTATTTTTTTACAAAGTAGTTCAACTCTTAGTGAAATAATCGACTTTTAAACCCAAGAAGATGTACAGTTCATATTTTAAACAAGCTGAATTTTTAACCTAATTTAAAGGCAAATAGTAGAATTTTCAACTATAATTATGAATCCTTAATAAGAAAAAATTAATTCTTTTACTAAGTAGTTCAACTTTGAGTGAATAATCGAATTTTCCACCCAAAAATTATGATTTTAATTTTTAAGAATATAGTTGCATTCACAACAAAACGACTTTGCAACCAAAAAATATTAACAGTTGACAATTCAACCAAAAAATGTAATTTTGAATCAAAAAGTATAAATTTTCCATAAAGCAATTTAATTTCTACAAAGAAGGACGAATTGTTAACAAAATACATGATTTTTTAACCAAAAATGGTGTAGATTAATTGTCAGTTTCAAAAATGTATTTTCAACGAAAGTGATGAACCTTCAAATGAAAGAAATAAAAATTTTAAGAAAGTAGTTGAACTTTTGATAGAAAAGAGGACTTTTTATCAATTTCTTTCATTTCTTTCTAATGCGGATCAAGATTTAAAAAAGACTATTATAATATTATCATTA
>NC_046658.1:38506011-38515907 GCF_010883055.1 Belonocnema kinseyi
TTCAAATCATGAGAATCGCCAGCCCAGCATCGAAATCTGGAAATATTAAAATCCCAATCTCTTCATTTTATTTCAAAGCAGATAGAGATATAAATAGAATCGACGAAGTGCTCCGACCGACAATTGTGCACCTTCGAGTTTTCAAATTCAGGAGAGGAGAAATGGGTTGCGCGCGCAAGTCAGTCATTTACAGCGTCTCCCACTATATTCACACGGACATAGCCCTGTCATAGTATTGGACCACATCTCGTTTCAGAACTGGGATCACTTGTTTGGAGTCGCTGATTTAGACAAACACCGATCGTCTTCAAAACACGAGTCATCTAGTGATAGGAAGTTAGTGGTAATACCACAGATTTACTGGTAATTACCAGCAATCGCAATAAAAAGCGGTAATCCTCTAATTTCTTACACAAAAAAGGTTTTAGAGTCACTTCTTTTATTTACATAATAAATTAGACCTTTTGTTCACTTATTTTGTAATTTTCTACACGAAAAACATGTATAACAGGTAATAATAATCAGAAATGCTTTAATTTGGGAGAGCAACAGACGACAAAACTGTTAAAACTCCGAGATTTTTGGCGGGTAATTCAAATAACTATTAGGGAAGTTTATGTCAACTACTGAATGCATAAGACTAAAATTACTGTTTTTGTATATAAATAAGTGATATGAGCCAATATTTTTTACCTTTTCGAAAAATTTTCAATCTTAATTGCGATACATTGCATTTGAATTATACAAATTAGTATCCCTCGATGCTATAAAATTATCTGTTGAAGTATTAACTTTAAAGTTCATGAATTATTATAGGGGAAAAATAATAAATAACATTTTTCGCTCCGTGAATGCTCGTTTAATAAACAGGTAAATATTGGAATAGAGTGAGAATCTTCTATAGCGCCGATTTTGAGGCCGATGGTGGGTGGGAACTAACTCATTATATCCCGCTCGACTTTCGTTTGTTCACGCCTGAATGCTTGCCTGAGTGACAACCTTAGATGCCGCACAGGTCCTGTTCTACCTACCTTTCGGCACGGCGTCAATTCTCGGAAGGGCTATTGAAGGATTTCATTGTAATTAAATTTGACTTTTTATGAAAATCTTAAAAAAAGAATGTGTTTAAAAAAATCATCAATGTGCATCATTTTAAGCGTTTTCGTATGAATTTTGTATAAAATTTGAAGTATGAAAGTTATTTTGTAAATATTATTCATATGCGGTTGGAAGTAAAATAGTTAAATAGTGTACAACCTGTAAAAAAACAGCTTTGTTATTGAACGGTTTAATGCATTTTGTGCCCAAAAATGTAATTTTTTATTTTCAATATATTTTTATAATAAGAGTTTATAACAAATGTGTAGATCTTTTTTGGTTGAACAACTTGTCTTTTCATTTTTTTTTTCGTCTTGTGCCGTTTTCCCACAAACTTTTGTTTTTTTTTTACTCTATTTTTACGTTTAAAAGAAAGTCTACTCGTCCTATCTCAAAATTATTAATAACAGGTTTGTATATCCTTTTTGGGTTAACAACTTTTGCATATTAATTTTTTGTCTTACCGTGTGACGTTTTTCAAAATGATTTTATTTTTTATTCTTAATGTTACTTTTTGCGATAAAAAATCTACATGTCTTATCAAAAAGTTATGGATGACAAATTTGCCGCTCTTTTTCAGTTCAAAAACTTTTAACTTTTTCTTTCGTAGCTTGTGTCGTTTGTCGAAAATTTATATTTTTTTATTAAATTTTAATTTTTGATTTTTACTATTAGGACAAAAACTACCTGTCCTATAAGAAAGTGATTCATAACCAATTTGTAGATCTTTTTTCGGTGCACAATTTTTGTTTATTCATCTTTTTACGTATCTTGCATAGTATACCGTAATGTGAAATTTTTTATTATTTATTGGGCAGCCAAAATGTTAATTTTCGATTTTGCAAGACAATTTAGAAAGTTGTCATAAAAATCTTGTAGAGTTTTCAAAAAGCAACGCTTTCCTTCTCTTTCCTTTTTTTATATAGTTCATTATTTGGCGCAAAATATTAATTTTTATTTATTTTTTAATTGTTAAAATGCTTCATTTTTTGTAAAAAAAAGCGGTAAGGTTAAATTTTTAGTTTCGTAGTACTACGAATAGCTGCATCTAAAATTTTTAAATTAAAAAAAAATTGGTCTAAAAAATGTTGAATTTTTGTCTAAAACAGCTGGTTAATGAACTTGATCTTTCTATTTGGGACCTAATACTTGTGCCAAAAAACAATACCATCTTATTAAGATGAGAATACAAAAAATCAAACATTCGAATATTTAACAAAATTTGGCCTTCTGCATTTTCTACAGTACGAGAATTAGTTTTAGTCTTATTCATTCAGTAGTGTACATAGATTTCCTGATATTAATTTGAATCACCCGCCCAAAATCTCACAGTTTCGTGAGTTTTGTCGTATGCTGCTCTCCAAACTAAATGCATTTGTCATTATAAATGTTTTACGTGAAAAAACTACAGAATACGCAGGCTGTGGACACTCAATGCTTTTTAAATGAAGGGTTATAGACGCCATCTAGCGTATACTCCGATCCCTAAGATAAAATAATTCATGACGTCACATTTTTTCCAGATAGTTTTTAGATAATTAACTTGAAAAGTGAATGAGATGAAGAAAGCAATGTAAAAACAAACAGAAAATCATAAATAATTATTTATGAATTTCTGTTTGTTTTTTCATTACTTCATTCATGAAAGTGTGATTCACGAAGAAATTGAAGATTGTATAAACAGTTAATTTATATTTTTATTTGAACCGCGTTAAAATAACCCCAATGCCGGTTCAAGTCTTCCAACGGGTGATTACCGGGAACAACAAAAATTGTGGTTCGTGCGTTGCTATGGGCCATGAGTTTGCGGGGTGTGTACACGGGAAGAAACGCTGCGCCATCTAGCGTATACTCCGAGCGGGATCAGATTTATAATACTTCAAGGTCGCATATATGACTGACCAGAGTATTCAGCATTTTTCAAAATTTCCAGTTTTTTGTTTTTGTTTCTCGAATGAACAATTTCCTGAATTTGATGCAAAAATATATGGAATAAGTAAAGAAAGTAAGCAGTTTCAACTCTTGTGGATTTTATAGTAATTGCCATTGGTTCATTTTTGGCTCGTTTCTGACATGACAACGATGCCTCTTCGATTCGCTTTTGGCTTAGAGATGGGGAGTGACCGCCATGTGAAATCATCTCATTACACAAAATATGTTTAAATTTTTATTCAGATGAATCATCAGGTACGTTTGTGATAAACGTAGGCAGTTTTCTTTTGCCAGCAGATATTAAATAAAAGTTTGGAATATAAGAAAGTACATTATAAAGCACAGTTATAATGATTTTAATAAACTGAATAAATACTTAAAATTAAAAAAAGGCCGAATTTATAGGTGGATTTAGCCTGGCCGGATATTAAATATATTAATTTGAGGATAAATGTGGTATGTGTGTATTATGGCATGCAGGATATATGTTATATATGTGTATATCACTTTAATATAGGCCGAATACAATGATGACATGTATATTTCTTATAAAAATGGATGCAGTTTAACTCTATAATTTTGGTACATTTATTACTTTATTCATTTACTCAACAATTATTTATTGCATTAAAGTTAATTATGTGCAGCACCGATTCATATACTTTTCCGCCTCACATTTTTTTGTATATATTTCGTATGTATTCAACAAATATTCAGGTTAGGATTTACGAAATATCAGTTATTTATAAGTTATCTCACTTAATTTTCACTTTTGCGGCCTGAAAACCGTATAAAAATCATATCCGCTATATTTAATTACCATGAAGTTTTATGAAATCGTTCAGATGACAGAGTCGACGGCGTCAACTTCGGTCACTCCCCAATCCTAGTCTTGCTCGTACAGCAATTTTCATACTTTTGGTTCGCCGCCGAATTACAATTGTAAAATCGACCTGATTTTGAATGGATCGGGTTTAAACCTAATCAGAAATTCGTTATTTTTATTAAACAGTAACCATATACATATATCAAATATGAGACATTTTGGACCTGTGGATTATGTAACATTCACTTACTAGGACACCCTCTATTATATATGTACTTGTTCTTTTACAGTGTGCCAATTGCAATAGGGAGGCATATGCAGAGTGTTCCTTGTGTAGGCGTACTCCATATTGTTCAACATTTTGTCAAAGGAAGGATTGGAGTGTCCATCAAGGAGAATGTGTAAGGGGAGCAGCTGAAACTGTAATGTTGATAGTGGAGAGTAGTACCGGTGAGGCAAATGCTTTAGGGGCAGCATCCGGAGACCAATAGCTAGTGTTCCTCACGCCAATTCGACGGAAGAATTCGGCTAGTGAAAAATTAAGTTATGACGACAAAGCTGCAGAAAGAGAAAAGACTTAAGCACTGGAACTGTGAAACCACTAATTCACTATATCTTTTTCGATATACACTTTATATTTGTTGTATTATTTTTTATTCTTGAGAAAATCAAGGAGTTAAACTCTTGTATATAACCTAATACCTATTTTCACGTAAAATAAGGACACATGTGTAAGTAGAACTCTAGAAATTAATATCAAAAAATTTGCTTCCTATGTTAAAATGTAGATAAATAAAACTGTCCAATTATAAAATATGCTTCAGAAAATTGAATGTGAAATCTTTAAGAAGATTGTAAATGTTTCAATAAGGGCACCTCTTTTATTTTCACTTATCCACATTTTAACTTAGGGGTATACATTTATGTATCTTGCTCACCAATAGGGATGATGAGTATCTATGTATATACATATATCAGAAACTCTTTTTAATTATTAGAACTGCGTATGTGCATTATTCTTTGTGAATTCTACGCTCCAAAAAAATAACCAAAGTCAAAAGCCTTTATAATTTTTCATGGGAAATCACTGTATATTCATGTAATGTACTCTGTAGAGTGTAAATACATATATGTATATTATATAAGTTATTTTCATTTGAAACAATTATAATGATAGCGTTTTAAAAACTATAATAATTATAAAGTCATTGAATAACTTTTCAACGATGTAGATATGATGAACACTGTGAAATATATCATCTTTTACCTCAAGTATACAAATACTTATTTATAATTTAATGTCCATTGAGTTATGCTGAAAAACTACTTTTCTGAGTTTTTTTTTTACAACTTGAACAATTTACATCAGAAGTCATTAAATCTTTAAATAATAACTTAAAATGAACTATTATTATTCTAAACTATAATCATTATTAATTAAAGACCTAAATAAAAAATACAAGATCTATCACGGTTTTTATACAAATTTACAAACGGCACTTTATTTACCGCAATTTCATTGTGCAAGGCTGTTGGACATAATTAAGACAAAAACCTTTGTTGCCGACGTCATTGGGAGATTCTGTACCATCCGTATGAAAAACTAAACGGAAAGGTTTCACGGTACCTATAATATAAAAAGAACGATTTTATGTTTTGAGTAGCATATTATTTTCATGCTCCTTTTTTATTTATCTGATTTATATAAAAATACGCTTTAAATAAAAAAAATTACTTACTAATGATAGTCGAAGAATTTGTTGAAGCCTCCGTGTTGAAAACACCACCGCATATTCTATCGACACACATTAAAGGTGCCATTGGCAGTCTTCCTGAACTAGTTGCGCAAGGTATCATCAACCAATCTGTCTGACAATTCTGACCTGTTGTTGCTGCCACTTGTCCACTTAATACATTCCCCGTCAATGAAAATGCATTATTTCTCAAACTCTGAGGCGCATTAGGTGCGGTTCCTGATGTTACTTGCACCACTAAATCAAATGCACAATTTAAATTATAACAATATGAAAGTTATATTTTATCAGGCTACTATGAATTGAATAAAGTGGGTTGTTTTCTAATTTGATATAAAAAATGTATAAGGTGAAATGGCTCACTTCCTTCAGGACACGCCATGTATTGTATGCCGCAAAAATTTCTCTCCATGCGTATACATACACTGTAGTCTTGATTCGACAACTGCAACCCAGTCACTGGCTCATAATTGAAAGATTTAATTTGTCCCGAAACCCCGGTGAAGTACTGCAGACAGCCCTCTTCAGATCGATAGATACTGCTACAAGGAATTTGTGATATTCGTACCTTCCAAGATCGATCAAATCCTGTCCCACTCGTTACGAAGGAAATAGTTACCGGATTAGTTTGTCCGTTTCCAACATCAATGTACACTATGAACAAAGAAAACAAGAGCTCATAAGTTGCCGTACTTTCCGAAATAAATCCGAAATAAGAAAATTCTTACGAATAAAAAATGAGATTCAACTCAAAGAACCAATACGAAGAAGTTTACTTGCAAATATTACAATATTCTACGGAACTCTTATTTTTAAAGAGATTGTTAAATTTGTTCCTGATTTCAAATTAAAATGGAAATTAATTTACCTAAGGTTTTATCGGCCTTTGACAACATAATCTTACCATAATATTCGAGCTTCGCGCTCGATTTTCTGTATGTACAGAGAAAAAAATTTGTTAGTCAAAACAAAACTGTTTTGTCGAGTCGTTCTCGTTGTTAAAGTGAAATTTTTGTCATTAGCACAAAATTATTTTTTGGTCAAAAGAAATCAGTCATAGGTAACCCTTATTTTTTCACTTTTAGAATTTCTTTGCTCTGATCCCCTAGTTTTGTTTTAATGCCCAAAAAATGATCTCAAAATTTAAGACAAATGAATTAATATTTAGGAGTAACGCAAAGACCACGAAGTTTCCCATTGAGTTAACATGAGAAAGGCTCAGATTTTTGTAAATCTAATATTTAATTAAGCGAGATGATATGGTACAAATAATGCCATGTTTCTATATATTGCTCAGAATTCGTCAGAGAATAAGAATCAATCATATATTTGGAGAATTTATTAACGCCTTTTGAATTTTTTTTCAATAATAATCATTAATCAATAATTTAAAAATACAGTCACTTTTAAACTAATTCTCAATTGTTTCCTTACAGAGCGAGGTCTGTAATGACCTAAATTTTCAAATCTACTTTTTTGACATATTTCGATATAATTCTACTCTCCAGGAGCTCGAAAATACCATTGTTTAAATGTCCGGTGGTGTGTATACATTTTTACGCATGTAGGCATGTGTGTAACTTTTTTGTGTTCACCGTATCACGAAAACTAAAAGGAATATAATCATGAAACTTGGACGAATTATAGCTCCGATTGATATCCAGGTATACCATTTTGAGCTAGACCGGCCATTTGGCTTATATGGGAAAAACTTTGTTGATATTCAAAATACAACAATACGATATCAAGTGTACTTGTTTGTGTCTTCGAGAAGCATCGATTGACCAATTGTTAAAATTGTTATGACCCACCAGTACCGATTTACAAAGTTTAAAAGAAAATTGCATATTCTATTTATATAAAAAAACCGTGCCTCAAATTATGATTCAGATCGTTTATGACTAATAAAGAAAAATATAACGGTATGTTCACTACTTTTTTTATTGCCCTTTTATATCAGTAAGTTTCTGTGCCGTACTGTATGAGTTATGTCTTTGTTTTGTAGGAAGATTCTTAATTTTGTCAACAAATTACAATTTGTTTATGCGTTTAAAAGTATTCTTAGAAAACAAAGTACTACCTACAAATATTTTAATCCTTCGAAAAACGTCAAAAATAAAATGTTTAAATAAAATAGATTTGTTTAGACATTTACGAGTATTCTTAAAAAAAAATTGATACGGAAAAATATTGAAATCTGTCGGAAATATGTTGAGATGAAATGTCCTGCTTTTTTAGGTAAATTATATGTATATTTGAACAAACAATTATAATTCAAATACACTTAAGTCCCATATAATTATAGTTTCGGGGGTTGCCTCGCACTGGCCTTGTTACTATATCGGTATTCTCGAACCGCAAACAGTCAAGGCTGCCTAAATCGTTTCCAATTGGAATGCATGATATTGCGCAATATAATCGACTGAGTACTCGCGAATTGCGGCACTTCTGAGGCAAGAGTCGCAACAATCTCTCGCCGTATCCCATATTCTATGGGACCTGGAGTGTAATTGTAAAATTATTTAAACTAATTATTTTATTGTTATCGTTGATAAAAGAACTAAACGTCTAGAAAATTCGTTAATCTCACGACTTGAAAAAACAAGTTTAAACAAATTAAAATTGTTCAAATAATTGAAAATTAGTTGAAAAATAAGTAGGTATTCTACAGTTACTGATTAATGATTATTTATGAAAAAAATCAAAAAGCGTTAAGAAATCGCAATATCACGTGAAATTAAAATTTTTCACTTTTCTTTTAGTCATTCACCCTTAAAATTATTATTGATACGTAGTATCTAATAAAGTCTGGACCATGTACTAAAACACAGAATCACCTTTAATATAACATCGCTTTTAAATATTACGTTTTACAACAAGTTGACTTTTTCCCATGTTTAATCAACTGGAAACTTTATGATCTTTCCGCCACCCGTTAATATTAACCGATCTGGCTCAAAAGCTAAAGAACACCATTTTTTGGGCATTTAAACAAAACCAGGGAGGGGGGGGGGGGTGAAAGCAAAGAGATTGTTAAAAAATTACACCAAGTATATTAATAAGATTTAATTTAAAGAATGTAAGATTATAATTTATTTAATTTCCTAAATTTATAACTCGATATCTCAATTCGTATAGGTTAGTATCCCTGGCGGACCGAAAGAACCGAAAGAAGCTTCTATTAAGTACCCGACCCCATTGGTTCCCCGTTCGGTTCCTATTTTAAAAAATAAAAAACACATCAAGATCAACTTTTAAACTGTTGAAATTCGGATTCTACGTTAAATTTTCTATTGAAAACTCACAGAGTAATCGCAATAATACTTTTGCAACGTTAAAAAATTTTTTAAATTTCATTAACTTCTGCTGAAGGTAACTTCAAGCGCATCCTTAATACCTCAAGCAGTGTGTTGCGCGCGAAGTTTAAAAATCAAATTCTCTCTCACTTGCGTCGCAGCGTTGTTGTCTGAGGTTTCCACTGCGTGGCGCTAGCATCCAGACAAAATTCTTAAAGTAACCGACGGAACGCTTATTAACTGCTAGTAAAAGAATATGCACTTGAAGGCGCCTTCGGCCCATGTAAATGACAGGTATTTAAAAATGTGAAAAATGACATAAAAACCCTTTTGTCACAATGTGTATTAGAATATATATGATTTTTTGAGCGAATAATCCTGTGTTTGAAAAAATGTTTGATATGTTGTTTGAAACGCTACCTTATATCGTGTGTTCAAATTAAAAATTTAGAATTACTCTTTCGCCAGCGGTCACGGTTCACATCTAAGATTCTAAGTGTATAGGTGGAGATTGTTGATCTTTAATCTGCATTGCTTCTTTATTTTATTTTTAATGAAAGTAAACATTTGTGATTGAACAAATCTAGTGGTTTTTAGTTCCCTAAGTTTACTCCTTTTCTAAATTTGTAAGAATTTTGTTATTATTTTGTTATGGACTTCAGCTTAAAAATGATCTCATTCAGTGTCTTTCAACTAAAAGCGAATAATTTCATTAACTCGGTATAATTAATATTTTTCTAATCAATAAAATTCATTTTTCTTTAGTGATCAAACAAATTTTTAAAATAAAAATGCAATATTTTGTAGCTCACTTACTATGGTTTCCGTTGTTGTTTCCACAAATTGGAGGCACCGGGTTGCCTCCCGACACAATAAATTGATCGTATGTGCAAAGATTGTTCAATGTTTCAGGCCCTCTAATGTTGAATTGCTCAAAATCTAGTCTAAATTTATAAGAAACAATTAGTTGCAGTTTAAAATAAATTCAAG
>NC_046658.1:38516007-38519504 GCF_010883055.1 Belonocnema kinseyi
TCCCAAACTCTCGCTTTCAGTCAAGTGTCGGATTGATTTCGGAAGGATAGAAACGTAAACGGCGAGGGCCGCCTAACTCGTTTCCAATTGTAATATATATAATGTCGCAACCGCTCTCGTCCTGCTCCCTTGAGGAACTGTGGGAGCCAGCAGTTCTATGAAGGCTGAGAACGGGGTGACTGAAAGTAAGAGTTTAGTGTATTTCTAAATGTTACCTAAATTGGCAAACATCTGGATGTGACTTAAGAACAGTAAGTTGGCAAGATTCGGTACCATCAGATGTTCCAGGATAATGAGTGTTTACAAAGTAAGTATTATTGTCAATTGTTGTATGTCCACAAGTTACAGAGACTGAAATATTCAAAAAATGGCACAGTTTTTGCCTTATAATTATTCAAAATCGCCTTAATCCAACACATAAGAAAATGTTCCCAAACTCACCAAAACAACAAACTCCATACCCATTGGCGCATATTCCATTGGAAATTCCTCTTCGTTGTGAACATTCTAGAGATGAAATACATGTTCCATTTTCACCAGTATTTCCAATACAGAGATTGTTGTCAAATTTCACCACAGTAAATAAGGGAAGTACTGTAACAAAACTTTTCAATTATCGAAAGGAGATAATATGTGGGCGTCCGCATGGAAAGGGTCCTTATGGCCGGTTCTGATATTTTCCTTTTTCTAAGTCACGGTCAAAATTAAGTAAACAAGCTATTACCACAATATTCATGTTTCAAAAGCAACCAGAAGTGGGTATATTTCTTGTTTCAAGAAAAAGTATCACATGCACGCTTATAGCAACCTCCAAATTCAGATGCGTTTTTCTCGAGAAGCATTTCCACCACTACGACTCCTCACTCAGCACGGAAAACTGCCGTTTCACTCTGTCAGCTATGGGAAAAGGCGTAGTGGTGGGAAAACGAGACATGTGGCCCGTGAGTAAAAATCATGAAATTTCTCCCTGCTGAAGAGGACTGCTAAATTTAACTCCATACCGCAGTCATAAGACCCCTTTTTATCTCTAGTGAACATGCCCATTAGGTTATCGATATAAGCGTTTAGAAACGTATACAAAGCAGATATGGCTCTATATGGTCTTAAGTGGCTCTTAAGATCCTTTTTATATAAAGTCGGTTTCTAATAGCTTTTATTCGTTACGTAAGTGTCTATTCGAACTGAAATTGACTTATTAGAAATTGTCTAATAGGCCCTATTAGGCACTTATATTATGTGTTCCTAAAATATGAACGGCAAATGTTTCAAAGTAAAAAATTGAACAGTCCCTTAAAGTGTCCCTTAAGGTCATGTGACGAGTTGGTCACGTGACCAGATTCCTACCTTACCCTCACTTTTTTTCATTTCCCAACTTATTTTCACACGAAACGCCACATGGAGTTGAAAATTTGGGACAATAAATCAGAAGCACTAAGAAAGGTGGGTCTGGACCTAAATTTGAATAATTATGAAAAAAGCAAAAAAATTATTTACAACAAAAAACTTTTTTTATAATTATACAAATTTAGGATCAGACCCATCGTTCTTAGTGCTTCTTGTTTCGTATCCCAAATTTTCAACTCGACGCGGCGTTTAATTTGATAAGTTGGGAAATAAAAAAAGTCGCGGTAAAGTAGAAATCTGGTCACGTGAACCGCTCATCACATGGCCTTAAACGTATACCTATTAGGTTCTGCTTTTTTAAGAAAGACAAGAGTTCAAAATTGCTCCTCTAGCAGGTTCTATCAGTAATTTGACTGGAAAATCTCAAGAAGGTAACCATTGCTGCCTTAAGAAGTTCTATTAGGCACTTTAAGGGCATGTGACACAGCTAAATACCTATATTACCGACCACAGTTTTTCAGTTCACTGAATGTTTTTTTGAACCTAAGAACTTTTTTTGTAAGTAAAATATCGAGCTGAAACTTCGGGAAATATATTAGAGTGCAATAAAGTACGTTTAGGTACTGCATTTTGGTAGAAACTTCATTTAAAATTATTTCATCTTTTTTCTGAACCTCAACATTTTTTGAACGTTCGAACTTTTTTTATACATAAAATATCGGTCTCAAACTATGAGAAATGCAAGAGCCGAAAGAAAACTACGTTCCAGTACAAAGCTTATTAATAAAAGATGTAAAAAAAAATATATTTTAACAATCAATTCCAACGGCATCAGCCGGTAACGTTGTACACGAAAATACGAAATCTCTAGAGCCTCGCCTAGTGGCCGCCAGGTTTCGTATTTTTGTATACAACGTTACCGGCTGATGCCGTTGGAATGATTGTCAAAATATATTTTTTTAAATCTTTTATTATTAAGCTTTGTACTTAAACGTAGTTTTCTTTCGGCTCTTGCATTTCTCAAAGTTTGAGACCGATATTTTATGTATAAAAAAAGTTCGAACGTTCAAAAAATGTTGAGGTTCAGAAAAAAGATGAAATAATTTTCAGTGAAGTTTCTACCAAAATGCAGTACCTAAACGTACTTTATTGCACTCTTATACATTTCCCGAAGTTTCAGCTCGATATTTTACTTACAAAAAAAGTTCTTAGTTTCAAAAAAACATTCAGTGAACTGAAAAACTGTGGTCGGTAATATAGGTATTTAACTGTGTCACATGCCCTTAATGGAAAATTTGAATTCAATTGTTTGGGTCAAAGTGATTGATTTCAGGGCGACCGCAGAGCTGCCAGATTGTGGATGAAATTTGCCCCCACCATACCTACCGTTTGGGAGCCGCAAAACAGAAGGTGCATGGTTACCACTGTGAGTTCGTTTCCAAGCCAAAAATGCACGATTCGACTTCGGTTTTCTGCTGTACGATGATTGCCGACCTAAAGGTTCGGAAGACTTCGGTGGTCTTACATTTATATCTCGATCCCCATTTGAAATAGATAAAAGAAATTGGCGAATTTAATTTTTCGCGTGATTCTTGATTTCATGCATGAGTCGATTTTGAGGTTATGTTTTTCAGGTGTATATAGTATGATTATTATTACTATTATATATATTACTAATGTTAATATTATAATTATAAAATATAGCATTAATTTTAATTAATAGTTGACTAACTTTTAATAGAAATAGTTAAACTTTCAACAAAAAACAATTAGTTTTCTGCAAAAAATTGATTTTTTCAGAAAAGAAATTTTTTTAACCAAATTGATAAATACAACCAAAAAAAACTAAATTTTTAACAAAGCAGTTCCACTTTCAACCAGAAAAATGGAAAAAAATAGTTAAAATTCTTTGAAATTGATTTAAGGGCATGTGACACAGCTAAATACCTATATTACCGACCTCACTTTTTCAGTTCACTGAATTTTTTTTTGAACCTTAAAACTTTTTTGTAAATAAAATATCTACCTGAAACTTTGGAAAATATATTAGATACAATAAAGTACGTTTAGGTACTGCATTTTGGTAGGAACTTCATTGAAAATTATTTCATTTTTTTTCTGAACCTCGACATTTTTTGAACGTTGGAACTTTT
>NC_046658.1:38519604-38520794 GCF_010883055.1 Belonocnema kinseyi
TTTGAAAATTAAAATTCGAAAATTTTTTCTAAAGCCTCCAGGGGACTTCGTTTCCGCACGAAAAAATTTTATGTGCCCTTATTGCATCCGGACCCACAATTGAACATTCATTGAAATCTTTTTAAGCAACCTCAAATATTTGAAGTCCTTTAAAATCTTTTGAAAATTCCTTGAAAATTTAAAATTACCCTAAAAAAATATATATAATTTTATAATTATATAATTATGTACAAAAATCTTTTCAGAAATAGTTAAACTTCAACTCGATTAATTTCTATTAAAACTTTAATTGAATAGTTTAACTAATCTACAAACAGTTAAAACTTTTATGTTTTAACATTGTTCTGTTTTCTAAATTTCAGTCCGAAATAATTTCATTTAGAGATTGTCCAATTGAAAAACATATATTTAAATTTTGAACGCATTCAATTTATTTATGATTATTAACTTTTTCTAAATACTTTATAATTATAATATTAACATTAATAATATATATAATAGTAACAACATTCATACTATATACACCTGAAAAACATAACCTCAAAATCGACTCATTCATGAAATGATGAATCATGCGAAAAATTAAATTCGCCGATTTCTTTCATTTCTGTCAAATGGGGATCGAGATATAGGACCACTGAAGTCTTCCGAAGCTTTCAGAACGGCAATCGTCGTGTAGCAGAAAACCGATGTCGAATCGTGCATTTTCGACTTATATGCGTACTCAGAGTGGTAATCATGCACCTTCTGTTTAGCGGCTCCCAAACGGTAGGTATGGTGGAGGTAAATTTCAGGCTCGATTTGGCAGCTCTGTGTCCCGTGTTATTCCAGGGAACCGGTTGGAATATCCTGCGAAGTGGCAATTTTGATATCCACACGGATATATTTTCATCCAGGAGAGCGTAGCCTCCACGCCAGGTATGTATGCTTATCGCCAGTGATCCCAGATCTGAAACGAGATGCGGTCCAATACTATGCCAGGGCTATGTCCGTGTGAATATAGAAGGAGACGCTATAAACGACTGAGTTGCGCGCGCAACCCATTTCTCCTCTTGTGAATTTGAAAATTCGAAGATGCATGATTGCCGGTCGGAGCACTTCGTCAATTCTATTTATATATCTATCTGCTGACAGCTAACTGCTTTGAAATAAATTCAGGAGATTGGGATTTTAATATTTCCAGATTTCGA
>NC_046658.1:38520894-38522428 GCF_010883055.1 Belonocnema kinseyi
TTTTGAAAATTAAAATTCGAAAATTTTTTCTAAAGCCTCCAGGGGACTTCGTTTTCGCACGAAAAAGTTTTATGTGCCCTTATTGCATCCGGACCCACAATTCATTTTTATAATTTAAAGTAATTTCAAAGAATTATAGCAGGGTTGTTTAAAAACACTCCAAAGTACTTAGAAATGTTTAAAAGATTTCGAGGGTTTTCGAAAAATTTTAAAGGATTTTCAATATTTGAGGATGTTTTAAAACATTCCAAGGAATTTTCAATTTATTTTTATAATTTATAGAAATTTCAAAGAATTAACAAATTTTTAGAGGGTTTATTTTAAAAAATTCCAAAGTAATTTAGAAATCCTAAAAAAAAATCCTAGACATTTCAAAAGATTTTGAAGGATTTGAAAATTTTTAAAGATTCCAAGGAATTTTCATTGATTACAGTAATTAAATATGATATTTTGAAGAATTTGAAATATTTCAGGGAATTTTCAAAATTTCAAGAAATTTTCAAGAGCTTTAATAAATTTCAAGAAATTTCAACAGATTTTTAAGGATTTTAAATATTTGAGGATGTTTTAAAAGATGTCAAGGAATTTTCATACTATTTTTCTAATTTTAAGGAATTTCAAAGAATTTTAAGTAAAGTAGTTTAAAAAACTTTTTAAAAAAAGGTCAAGGTGTCTCAAAATATTTTAAGGGTATTGTAATATTTGAGAGTATTTTAAAATTTACCAAGGAATTTTCAACTGATTACGGTGATTTAATATGAAATTTTGAAAGATTTATTATCTTTTAGGATATTTTAATAGATTGAAAGGAATTTTTAATTAATTTCAATAATGTAGTATGAGATTGTAAAAGATTTGAAATATTTTAGGGCATTTTTTCATTTTCAAGGAATTTTCAAGAGATTTCAAAATTTTTTAAAGGATTTTTAAATATTTTAGGATGTTTAAAAAGATTTCACTGAATTTTTAATTCATTTTTATAAATTAAAGGAATTTCAAAGAATTTTAATAATTATAGCAGGCATGTTAAAAAAAACTGCAAAGTACCTTAAAAATCTTTAAAAGATGTCAAGATTTTTCAAAAGATTTAGAAGGTTTCGAAATATTTGAGTCTTTTGAAAAGTTCCACGGAATTTTCAATTAATTACAGTAATTTAATATGAGATTTTTAAGTATTTGATGCATCTCAGGATATTTTACTGGATTCCAAGGAATTTTCAATTGATTCCAATAATTTAGTAGGAGAGTTTAAAGGATTTAAAATATTTTAGGTTATTTTTAAAATTGCAAGAAATTTTCAAGAGCTTTGCCAAATGTTTTTTCAAATGAATGAATTTTCAATTAATTTCAATAATTTAAGGGCATGTGACACAGCTAAATACCTATATTACCGACCTCACTTTTTCAGTTCACTGAATGTTTTTTTGAACCAAAGAACTTTTTTTGTGAATAAAATATCCAGCTGAAACTTTGGAAAATGTATTAGAGTACAATAAAGTACGTTTAGGTACTGCATTTTGGTAGGAACTTCACT
>NC_046658.1:38522528-38526197 GCF_010883055.1 Belonocnema kinseyi
GAGCTAAAACTTCCTTTTTCCAAATAATTTGATCTTTTAAAAAGTGATCTTCACACACTACATGATCAGGTTTTACAACAAAATCCTTTTTGTCACGTTTAAAATTATACGTTGAATAATATTCAAAATTAAACATTGTGTTAATTAGATTTTTTTCCTAAAATTAAACATAGGGTTGAGTCGTACCCTGATCGACAGTTCGGAACTATACATCGATGCGCAACCATTTTTATAAAACATTTATGCGTAATTGAACAAAATACGGCAAATAAGCGATGAATCTATAATATGTCACGAGTTGTTTACATGCAAAATAATAGAAGACAGCGGGCAGACCGGGAATAGCAGCGGTGGCGCCAGTGTTTCACGACTCGCCGCTCTTCACAAAACTGACACGCGCCTCCAATGCAAAAGCGAAAATCGTGTCACCCCGCTGACCCGACGCACACTCGAAACCGTTCATTCTACCATTCTCCGTCCACTTCACCCTAGTAAACTCCGCCCACTTCTTTACTTTACCCACCAATTCACCCGGGTAGTCGCCTGGAACGCACCCCTGAAGGTGACTTCAAGCGCATCCATAATAGCTCAAGCAGTATGTTGCACGCAAAGTTTTAAAATAAAATTCTCTCTCACTTGCATCGCAACGTTGTTGTCTGAGGTTTCCACTGCGTGGCGCTAGCATCCAGACAAAATTCTTAAAGTTTCTGACAGAACGCTTATTAACTGCTACTAAAAAAGGTGCACTTGAAGTCACCTTCGGTCCATGTAAATGACAGATATCTTATTTTTTAAAGTTTTTAACGCTGCAAGAAAAAGTATTGCGATTACTCCGTGAGTTTCTAATGAAAAATTGAAACCAGAATCCAAATTTCAACAATTTAAAAGTTGATTTTGCTGCTTTTTTGAGATGGAATGGAATGGAATCTTTACGGGTACTTTTGTAGAGGCTCCATTCGGTTCCTTCGGTCCGCCAGAGAATATATGGACCACATCTTTACGATATCATTACGACGTCGGAAATTACGACGATAACTTTACGATACGGACATTCTTCGTCATCGCATAATCGGAAAAATGTCGTAAGGACGTTCTCCAATTTTTTGCCTTGTGGGAAGCTGTATAAAAATGTTTAGATTTATAATTTGACGTATCCGAAAGACATTTTGGGGCCATTCCTGGCCCCATTCCTTTCCCCCATTCCATTCCTGGCTTTCTAGATCTACCTAGTTCAATTATCATCTAAACATTGTCGACTGATTAGCTATTTACTTTTTTTTAAATGCACGTATAAATAAAGTGCGAGAAGTTATCTTGCAATCAGAATACCTAAAGTTACAATTTGAACGTATGACGTAGCTTTTCAGTCTTTGTAAGGACCCTGCTGGAAGTAAATGGATAGAGTATTTATCCGTTTGAATCATTTTATATCTTTCAAATTGAAATGGAAAGAACCAATGTCCTATCTTTCATTCAAGCTACAATCCCGTCTATTCTTTTGAATCCCGATCTTCCTATCCATGTCTATTCGACACTTATACACATGTATCCTTTTCTTTCCAAATGAATCCTTCACGTATCCACGCCTATCGTTTTCTATCCGTTAGGCAATCCAAAATCTTTTCTTTATCTTTCAATCCCTAGATTCTTAACTAGATTCTTGAATCTTAGTCGTTCTCTCTAAATAAATCCACAGCTTATCCACCTCTATACTCTTTTATCCGTTAGAAAATCTTAGATTTCGTTTAACTTTTTAAATTTCTATTTTTCTATCCAAGTGAATATATTTCTATCTTTTTTGAAATATAAGGTAGCCCTATCTTCGTAAAGCCTAGTCTTTCTATTTAAACGAATCCTCGATTTAGCCGCCTCTATCCCTAAAATCCACTGGACAACAACAAATTTCGGCTTTATTTTTAATCCCTATTTTCCTATCCACGTGAATCCATTTCTATCTTTTAAGGAATATAAGACAGCCCTATATTTGTGAATCTTAGTCATTCTATCTAAATGAATCCACAGCTTATCAACCTCTATCCTTTTCTATCCGTTGGGCAATCTTACACTTCATCTATCTTTTTTCATCCCTATTTTCCTGTACAAGTGAATCCATTTCTAGCTTTTCTGAAATATAAGATAGCCCTACCTTCTTGCATGCCAGTCTTTCTATCTAAATCAATCTTCTACTTATCTAACTCTATCCTTTTATATCCGTTGGGCAATAACAATTTTCGTCTATCTTTTAATCCTTATTTTCCTATCCAAGTGGATCCATTTATATATTTTTTTAAATAAAAGATAGCCCTATCTTCTCGAATCCCATTGTTTCTATTAAAGTAAATCTATTTCTACATTTTTTTAAATCTGAGATAGCCCTATCTTCTTGAATCCTAGTCGTTCTATCCAAACGAATCCTTCGCTTATTCACGTCTATCTTTATCGTGGCGCACGATAGTTGACGTACATACCTGACTTAGTACCGGCCGGTTCCCAGTAGGTGACTGACTGTAAAAGTCAGACACAAGTGAAATAATTTACACCGTCTGTAAGTGGAGGGTTAGCAGATGCCTTTGCAGAGTTCGAACTTCGACTAGTAAGTCGTAAAGCTGAGGAATTTTATTGTTAGGTATATAAAACCTTGCTAGTTCAATACTATTTTGCGGAAGTTTGAAATTCAAAATAGATTACTATTTTCGAAACGCATAAGAATACTACATTTTTGAGTGGATTAAAATAGATAGAAATCAAAATGATATATCGTTGATAGTGGGTAGTCTGGGATAGATAAAGATAGGCATTTGTGAACAACAAAAATAAAAAAGATACCCACGTGTCCGCAAGGGATAGAGTCAGTAATAGAGAAAGATAGACAGTTGTGAAAACCATGGATAGAAAAAGATACACAGTTGCAATTGTAAAGGATAGAGTCAGGGATACAAAGAGATAGATCTAAGTAGACGCGACGGATAGGCCGTGGAAAGGAAAATATAGAGTTTCTGGGATGCAACGTGTGCATTTGGGAATGATTGAATATCTTTATATTTTTCTATCAATATGTTTATATCTTTTTGAATCTTTTTACTCCCAGCAGGGAACAGAATTATTTTATCTTAGCTTTAATAAATAAGTTTGTATATTCATGCAGTGCGCCAGGTAGCGCAGTGATTTGCCTTTCTCACAATTGAAATGAACGGTCGAGTCTTTAAGAAAGGAGCCGAGGCGGCGACAAGCAGTGATCCCAGATCTGAAACGAGATGCGGTCCAATACTATGCCAGGGCTATGTCCGTGTGAATATAGTAGGAGACGCTGTAAACGACTGAGTTGCGCGCGCAACCCATTTCTCCTCTTCTGAATTTGAAAACTCGAAGATGCACGATTGCCGGTCGGAGCACTTCGTCGATTCTATTTATATATCTATCTGCTGACAGCTAACTGCTTTGAAATAAATTCAGGAGATTGGCATTTTAATATTTCCCGATTTCGATGCTGATGATTCTCATGATTTGAATAGATCGCGCGCCTCTTGATATGAGTATATTTTGAGGTTATGTTATTTCATGTATAAGATATAAATTATATAAATATTAATACTATTATATATGTATAAATATATACGTATATCAATAATGATAATATTATAATTATGTTATATTATAATAGTCTATTTT
>NC_046658.1:38526297-38535095 GCF_010883055.1 Belonocnema kinseyi
ATAGTTTGTAAAATTATAGTTTTAGTAATTTTTTGAAATTTTAAAAATATTTTAGGATCCTTACTATCTTTAAGAAAAATGTAAAAGTGACATTAATGACAGTTCTGAATTATCGCTGAGTTTTGACATTTGTGTACAAGCGTTCACTTCACCTTTTGAGAATGAATCGAGACAAAAAGATCAAGAAGAAACGCTTAATCATCCAAATCCAGCCATTTTTAAAATTATTAAAATTATTGAATTATCTTTTGCAAGACACTGCCAATTCAACAATGTATTTCACTTGATTCTCAATGATTTACAAATGAATGCAGTCTTGTCATTTCATTGTTCCACGCATGCAAGCGATGTTTTAGCTTTTATAATAAAACAATATTTACAAGTACGAATAAGAGACTTTGTCAAACGAAAAATGTCAGAAGTCCAAAAAGATAATTTTGCGAAAAAGAAAGTCGCAAAATTCTGTAAAACGTAGTTTATCGTCGTATATTTGTAAATAATTTAAAAAAATATATTTATTTAAATTAATTAATCTGGCATTTATTATTCCTTTATGGCCTCCTGTTGTTATTACTCAATATTTAATTTCTATCCTCATCTTTTAATTCAAAATTTGAATAAATAAATGACTTAATGTACAGTAAAGTTAATAACTTTAATATTAATAATCTTGTCAGCCGTTTAAAGTTCAATACCATATACTGAATAATAAAAATTATGACTTTTATAATTTCTTGTTTATTTTTATTATGATGTAATAATACATTAGGATCATTAATTTATGAATCATTAGAGTCATATAAAATAGAAAACATATTTTTTAAATTATCATTTCAGAAAATTTAATTCAAAACTTTTTAAACTTTAAAGACTTAATCTTAATATTTTACCATGTTACTCCACTTAAAAATTAAAAACCGACAATTTCAGTGTTTTTAAGGTCTATTTTTAGATGATAAACATTATTTTAATTCTGGAAACAGTTAATCCTTGCCTGATTCATGCTCAAAGCTTTTAAATTATCCACAAACGTCCAAAATATGACAAAATCTGTGAAAAATACTAAATCTCCTATGATTCTAATAAGCTTTCATTCAAATATAGGGAATAGCGCTAGTGGCGCCAGTGTTTCACTTTCTGCCGTCCTTCACAAAACTGACACGGCGCATTCGTATGGCGAGTCACCCCCCTGGTCGGGTGTATGTTTGGTGATAGATAGTTGAGGTTACGTTACACAAAAGTTTAAAAAATGCAAGAACAGGATAAGAAGATTTTAATTGCTGCCTCAGTAATGAGGTCATTGTTCTTACAAACAGGATGTGTTCAATAATAAAGGAAAGTGATGAAGATACTAAACTTTAGACAACTACTAAACTTGCGATTCTCGCCACTTCTACCCGCCAATTCCACTGTTCAGTCACTTCCACCTACCTAGTTTCAGTGGGTGCAAAAGTCACCCGTCAAGTGACCCCCACTCTTCACCCGAGTGAAGCCCAACTCTCACCTAACATCGTGGGACGGCTCGGAGTGCATCTGAGTGCACCCGGGTGGTCCCCTGGAACGCACCCCAGCAGAAGTTAATGATATTTTTTAAAAATTTTAACGCTATAAAAAAAAGTAATGCGATTACTCCGTAAGTTTCTAATAGAAAATTTAACGTAGAATCCGAATTTCAACAGTTTAAAAGTTGATCTGGATGTTTTTTTGAGTTTTTTAAAAGGAGCCGAATGGGGGCCCAATGGGGTCTTTACGTGTATTTTGTAGAAGCTCCTTTTGGTTCCTTCGGTCCGTCAGGGTTTGTCCTCTGAATTTTCATACTTAGATATTTAGATCTATGCGCACGTGCATTTAATGTGTTTCAGTATGTTATTCTATGATATTCGATAAAAAAATATTTTAGTTTATATTAGTAAGATTTCATTATTAAAAAACACATTAATTCTTTCATAAATGTTAATCTGTGTTCTGATAAAGCATATTAATCTTCTTCAATTATAATTACAAAACTGCGTTGCTTCTTTTTAAATAGATGTTATTTAGAAAATACAAGGGCATAGTACAATTCTTTCTTGCCGTTATTAGTTATGAAAATGGTTATTTTGTTATTTAATATAAAAAATTCAATGTAATAGTTTTCCACAGAATGCCGAAGTAACATTCGCACGGCGCAATACAGATAATAAAGTTAATAGTAATAATAATAATAATATTGACAATAATAAAGAACGTTTGTGATTCGTTATTAGTGCTAGAACATGAACGCTTGAACGTTAGTGCTAGAACTGTTCAGTAACAGATCTCAATTTTTGTTCTTGATTTATTCTAGAACACATTTTTAACAGGATTCTAGAACTTCGATATTCCCTATTACGGCACAGTTGTAGCACAAGCTTGGAGCAAATGTTACAGAACGTCTGTGATTGGTCAGTTCAAAAACAATTACGTAACAATTGTTCTGAAACCGTTATTAATCTTTGTTCCTAATTTGTTCTAGAACACACTTATAACAAGGTTCTAGAACTTCGTTCTAACACTATTTAGGGACAGTTCTAGAACAAACTTGGAATAAATGTTATAGGACGTCTGTGATTAGTCAGTTCTAGAACAGTAACGTAACAATTGTTCTGGAACAGTTATTAATCTTTTTCCCTAATTTGCTCTAGAGCAGGCTTGTAACAAGGTTCTAGAACTTCATTATAACAATATTACTGCACAGTTATAGAAGAAACTTTAAACAAGTATTATAGAACGTCTGTGATCAGTTTGTTGTAGAACAATTCCATTGCAACTGTTACAGAACAGTTCTGTCACATGGTTTGAGAACAGTTATGTTACAATTTGGTCACAGTGTTCTAGAACACTGTTACCTTTTTGTTCTAGAACAGTTCTGTCATCATCTTGCAACAACTGTTATAGAACAAAGTTCCTTTTTTGATCTGGAACAGTTACAGAACGTGTTTGCTGGGATTATGGATGCGCCTGAAGTCACCTTGAGCTGAAGTTAATGACATTAAAATTTTTTTTCTTAATACTGAAAAGAAAAGTATTGCGATCACTTTGTGAATTTCTAATGGAAATTTTAACGCGGAACCCGAATTTCAACAATTTAAAAGTTGATCTTGCTGTTTTTTTAGTTTTTAAGAAGGAACCGAAGGGGGACTCAGTGGGGTCTTGAAGGGTACTTTGTAGAGCCTCTTCGGTTCCTTCGGTCTGCCAGGGTGAATTAGACCGACTTTTTTAGGTCAATCTTTCATATTTACACGATTTTGCTATTTCAGTTCGAAATGTTGTAAAGGATTTTGCAAAATATAAGTTAATCAAAAAATTATAACGTCTAAAAGTCTTTATAAAACCAATCGGCGGCAATATGAAAATCTAGTAACAGATACGCAATTCAAAAGCCTTCGAAACTCATTCAGCATAATTGAATAGACTTTTGTTTCCTGGGGACTGAGAAACAAAGAACCCAGTGGGCAAAAAATTAAGGATGTCCTAGAGACATCTTTGGGATATCCCTAAGACAGCTTTTATAACATATCTTTTGTGCCCACTGGAAAGAGTTATAAATTACAACAATGATATTTAATATACACTCTGTATTTCCCACATAACTGTTTAGATTATTATAAACATTTTAACAACTCAGTTTTTTTCACTTCAAAAACAAGATAGTTAGGATATTTAGGAACGGCTTACAGACTGAGTAAGTTTAATTACAGTATTAATTCTCCAAGACTGAGCAACGAACTGTTATAGATTATAGTCGATAAGTCAAAGGAATGAGATTTATATAAGGCTTACTGTTCCACGTTAACTATTCATCTTCAGCTAAGTATCATAGGTACTTAGTTTTGCTAATACGAAAAATTAAAGTTGTTCAGGAATGTAAAATTTTACTTAAAACTTGTTCGAAATTAACGTTTAATAAAGAAAATTAATTAAATTAATTAATTTAATAAATAAAATTCTATTCTGAAAAACATGAAGTGTATTATATATAAAGCTAAAAATAAATTTTTAATTTAATTTTTAATTTATTTTGATACAATAATTGTAGCTCCTTCGGAATGCTTTTTGCAAAAATCAGTAATAATATGATGATTTTCTGACAGAAGAAGCGCGTTTAATAGATGTGAAATGTAAGCGAGAGAAGAAGGGAGATACAAAAAGTACACCGGTATGACAAAAACAGCGATTTTTCAGGTATATTTTTGCAAAAAAAAAATATGTTTTCTCGCCCGGTAGACTTAACCAACATATTTATATGTATTCTGGGTCGCTGAATTCGAATCTGAGGCCCAAATAACCAATTTGGCTCATACTTTTTCGAAAATCGCAAAAATAGACGTAAAATCGGCGAATACAGCGATTTTTCAGGTATATTTTTGCAAAAAAAATGTTTTCTTGCTCGGTGGACTTAACCAACATATTTATATGTCTCTTGGGTCGCTGAATTCGAATCTGAGGCCAAAATAACCAATTTGGCTCATACTTTTTCGAAAATCGCAAAAATAGAAGTAAAATCGGCGAATACAGCTATTTTCCTTGCATACTTTTGCAACCAAAAAATTTTTCATGACCGATGGTCTAAATCAGCATATCCTTATATTTTTGGGGTTGCTGAATCCGAATTCGGGGTCCAAATAACCGAGTTGGCTCATATTTTTTCGAAAAACACAAAATAGAGGTAAAATCGAACAAAAAAAAAAATGACTGAACAAAACAAATGACAGATTCCGCTCGAACTTTACGTCAAAACAAATGACTGTGAAACAAACAAATGAAAGATCGCGCTCGAACTTCACGTTAGTAAAGAGGACAGTGGTGACAATCTCTTCAAGCATGCTTCTTAATGTGACTTCAGCACAGTTTCAAAAACCATTATCAGTTTTTTTTGTGTTTATAAATCTCTAGTTTACTATACTATACTTATACTATTACTATAAACTCCCAAATCAAAACAGATCATGCCTTCTAAGCGCTGTTTTAATTCCAATTTATTCACTTCCACTATAGCGCATAATTGTGTGGGTGATCCCGATGCATTTTGCTACATATGTGGTAAGTTTGAGGTTTTAGAAAATCAAAGAGTAATCAGCGATGACATAAAAACAATTTATAAAAGCTATTTTGGTATGGAAGTTCAAAACCAAAGTGAAAATTGGGTTCCTCACAGAATTTGCAGTGCTTGTAATAAAGCATTCAATCGATTGAAAGACAGAGAAAGAAATAAGAAAACCCTTAAGATTCAAGAACCTACGATATGGAGAAAACCTCTTCGGAAAGAGGAATGCTACTTTTGTATGACAAACCTGTCAGGAATCAATAAAGAATGTCAAGAATGCCAGCAATATCTAGGAATATTGAAAGAATACGTGTATGGGAATATTTAGTGAATGTATCAGGAATATTGGGGTGATCGACGAGTATATTAGGAACGCAAAAATATGTACCCCTTTGTTATCGGTTCCTGTTGGAAACCTATCCGGATTATATGTGGGTCATCCAAGAAATTAAAAAATCGATTTATTTTTAGTAAGGACTTTGTAGAAATATGTGCAATACTTCGATGATAAATAATATCAACTAATAAGAGAAGTAACATGTAAAGATAATTAAGAAATTGGCCATTAATCTACTTTAGTAAACATTTTTATGAAATATTAGTTGTATTTCAATATTTGTGTTAATACACTGTTTCCAACTTTTCACAAAATTTTTAGTCACATATGACTAATAATAAGTTGAATTTTTTTACTAAATTAAATTATTTCCTTGCCTGTATGACCATCCACATCGTTGGATTCAGATACTGTAGTAAAGAGCTGAAAAATTTACAAGTAACCATGCGCCTTAAAGAGATTGGATGGGAACCGGGTGAAAAAGTATATCCTTATTTTAATTTCTGGTTCCATTTGCCAGATACGAACCGAGTAGAACGAGATTGCTGGTACACTTTCACTACATAATTGACAAGTGTCCATATGCCTTAAAGAGACCGAATAGGAACATATTAGAAAATTATATATCCTTGTTCCAATTTCTGGTTCCATTTGCCAGGTACAAACTGGGTAACAGGTGCACTTGCACTTAATATTTCACAAGTGGCCAGGTACCTTAGAGAGGCCGGATAGGAACCGGACAGAAAAGCATATCCTTATTTTAATTTCTAGTTTGGCAAATCGGAAGTGAATTACTCGCATTAAAACTCAAGGACATGCCAGTATATAACTAGAGTTATAGGGCGGCCTGTGATTGGTCGAGAGGCGGGGCCAAAATTGGAGGGGAGGGGTGAGAGAGGGGCGTGGCCTAATAACAAAGGGCAGGGCGTGGCCTGTCCTGATTGACCGAGGGGCGTGATCTAATTGCAAAAGGGCGACTATCCTCCTTACGAAATGGTGACCAGCCTAATTACAATATGGCGTCCATAATAATTAATTGAGTGGACCATTTCGAGTTGGAAAAGGGGAGGGGTTTAAGATGTTCCCATTTGAAGGATTATTCTTAGTTGTAAAAGGGGAGGTACTCCACATGATCCTATTGAACGAATGTTTCTCAATTGAAGAGGGGAGGGGGCCCACCTGCTCCGTGTGCAGATCTGAAAATTTTCATGGACGAATATATTCCGCTTCAGGAAGGGGAGCCCCCTCCTCCCTGTTAGCCTGAGAGTAAAGGATGTATGTGATCGAGTTGAAAAATGCGAGAAATAATTACAACAAAAATTAATTATCCTAATCTTACTTTATATTCAGGTTAAAAAGGGGTGTAATGAAATAAAAAACAAAGCGAAAAATACTTAAAGGTATGTATAGTATTTCATTATTAATCAAAACTTAAAATTATCCTAAGTGACAGGTACTAAATATAAACATTGTTTTTGATTATAAGTCCACATATTTGTGTGTTTATTTAGTAATTTTCCAATAAATTACATTTATTCAAGTACGTGTAGAAAATGCAAGTTCAACTTCGCCTACAATGTATGAAATGAACATGGTTGTCAGTTCCAGAAAAACGATTTCAAAGTATAATTCGACGAATTTTTTCTCAAGTTTTGTTTGTACCCGACTTTTAAAGCATGCAGATTTAAACTTAATTATTTGATGGAATAATTCCTCATTCGGTGAATGAATATTTTCTGCGCTTAAATAATTTAAAATCGTTTTATTAAAAAAATCTTCACATGCTTCTACGTTTTTTAATAGTCGTAGAATCCTTCTAAACCTTTCTTCGACACATACAATTACATTTTTTAGTCCTTCAAAAGTAGACTTTTGAATAACTATTTCGGGAGCATATACCTTTTTCTTTTTGTCTTCAACCTCTTCCTGCTGCGTGTCATTGTCCGTCTCGTTGTTTTATTCCTTGCCGTCCCTCAGAAGTATCGCCTTATTACCGTCAGCGGTTGCAAACACTAGCGTGTATTTCCCCAATTCAAAGGTTTGTAGGTACAAAGGTGATATATGAATAGAGTTTTTCCAAAGTTACGGAGTCGAAGGTGATAATGTTGCCTGAACTGTTCATAATTTTATTGAGCGGTTGAAATGTCCCAGGTGATTCAACCTCTTGTCCACTTAGAATCGTCTTGAAAAATGAAGGATTAAGTCCGTAAATATTAAGCAAAATCATTCATTGCCTGGTTCTCTTCGTGAACCTTGCAGACAAAATAACCAAGCGTTTAAGAGCAGCTTTAGTAAGTACTTGTTTAAGTAGTGATGACTTGGGTTGATCTCATTAATTTTGGTATATTAGGAACAGTTTATTTCGTCTGAGTGTCAAACCAGACGTTGATAGTTTGAGTTTGTGGGAACTTTAAAAAATCAAAGACTAGCGAGGATTATATTTCTACTGAATAACTGTTAACATGCGACATACTGGCTCGTTTAGATACAACAATTGAACTGATCACACTAGGTACAGTCATAAGGCTAAAATGTGAACGAGTTTTAGTGATTTCTATCTCCCCTAGGTGGCGTCTGTGTTGATGCTTGTGTGGTAGAAGGGGAAGATCAGGAATTTAGGAACATGGCGGAGATGTAAATAACGAGTGAGTGATTATAATAATCACGTCTCCAAATTATTTACATTTTCTGTTTAAAACAAATTTACATTATTTTTATTTTTAAATTTAAAAAGGGACCGATCTGTTTGGAGTGGCACTTAAGTGTTGGGCTTAATTTTTCTGTTTAAATATTTTTTCAGTTAGAATTATGGAAAGAATAAATTGCACAAGCAAAACATTTCATGTAATATATAAAAACCGCAATTCATTTTTGATCATGCACTATTTGATGTTTTTATATTGCATGAAACGGTTTGTTTACGTAAATTATTCTTCCTGTTAATCTTAATTTAAAAAGATATTAAAATTAGCATGGAATGGTTTGAGAAGCGGGGTGGAGGGGTTGCAGGAATAGAGCTGTAGTTCGTTCTATCTCCACTAGATAGTTACTCTACTAAGTTCATATTCTTTAACACGGGACTATACGCAGTGTGGAACTGATTCAACTCTGTGAAATGCGTCGGCTTATGTTCGTATTAAATATAAGAAATGGGGGAGTCCTTTGTTAGGTCGAGGAAGAGCCAGATTTTGTGAGCGTGGGAAAACCGTTATGCTACACGCGTGAATAAAACCGGTTTCTTTTTAACAACCAAACAAAGGATAGAAGTATGCTTTTCCTAGAAATGACACAAAAGAACACGTGTTTCATATAAATTATATAAAAGAATGCGTAGTTCCTGTAAATTACACATAGAACACATATTTTCTATTAGTCACACAAACCGGTTAAGTGCGG
>NC_046658.1:38535105-38538903 GCF_010883055.1 Belonocnema kinseyi
CGGTTTTTTAGGTATGATTGAATAAGTGCTGTGAAAACATCCTACTATTATCTGCAGATTTGTGTATGGTATTGATATACTGGTCTAAGTTTTTCCCTCGCCAAAGAACAAACCATTGCAAAAGTTATGGGTGTTTTATATGAAAAAATTTCAAGTACAGGATCCAAAGTAATGGAAACAGAAAAATTAATTGAAAATAACAAAAATTTCAAGGTAAGACGTTACCACAAAGGCTAATTCGTTTCATCTGTCATAAAATGGTATCTAGTTTCTGTTAAACGTACGTACGTGCGTACAAAAAATTCGCAAGTGAAACTAATTATCAAACAAATTCCATTAATTGTCCATATACTGTCCGTGGTATATCAATACATTTTCTCCCGAAAAAATCATTTTTAAGGTAATTTTTACCAGAGAAACAATTTTGATTTCGTTTATTTGTCAAAACAATGTTCTACACTCACTAGCATTAACTTGTGCGTTAAAAAACATTGTTGTTCTTATAATTTTTTCCTAAATAGTAACTTAAAATAATTTCTTTTTAAATAAACATATTTTTGAACGCAAAATAATGCAAAAAGTGTTTGAAAACTATATTCAGGGCATTAAATGAAGAATAATTGTCATCAAAAATTTTTTTTAACACTTTATCACAAAAGGAGAAATTCTTTTAATTTTTTTAATTAGCCACCATTACAAAATTTTCTATAATACGAGCCCTAACGCTCCACTTCATGAGTTAGTTTCACCAAAATTCTAAAGTTAATCAGAGAAATATAAGAATGTTTAAGGGAAGACTTTACCACAAAAGCTCATTTTTTTATCCCAATAATGTTCAGAACAAGTTCCTGTAGAAATTATTGCAACAAAATTTAATAGAATTTATGGAAATCTTTTTAGAAAAAAGTTCCAAAAAATAAGACAGAATTCAATAAAACTTTTAGAAGAAATTGAGAAAATATTCCCTGCAAAAATTTTGAAGCAGTTAAAAAAAATTCTTCTGTTTTATCTAATATATTTTGTAAGTCTTAACAATTTTTATATTTCGAAATTTTTTCTCCAGCTATCTACCTTTACGAAATTTTCCACAATACTAACCCTAGCCCTATACTAGAACGTTTCGTTTTACAGAAAATTTCAACACTAAGCAAAGCAAACAAATAATTTTAAAAAAAAATTTTAACCAATTAAAAAAGTGTTCTTTTGTTTCCACATAATAATTTTGTTTTTATTGCAAAAATATTATTAATTTTTAAAACCTTCTGTTATTTGAACGATCTACAATTACGAAATTATTCGTGATACTAGATCCGGCGCTTTAATTAACCAATTAGTTCCACAGAAAATTTCGACATTAATCGAAGCAATAAAAAAATTTTCAAGGGAAGACTTTACCGCAAAATCTATTTCTTTTCATCCGAATAATATTCAGAAGAAATTTCTATAAAAATGTATACCAAAACATTAAATATAATTGATGAAAAACTTGTTTCCAAAAAATGTTCCAAAACATAAGACAAACTGCAATGAAATTTTCAGAAGAAATTGAAAAATAATTTCCTAACAAAAATTTGCAACCAATTTAAAAAAAGGACAAGTTCTCTGTTTTTACGTGATATATTTTTTTAATGTTAAACATTTTTAAATTTTTTAAATCTTGCAAAAAACTCCGTTAAACTAATTGATGCCGTCTTTTCTTATATTTCATTTTATAATTATCAAAAATATTATGAAAGGCAGAGAAAAAAATTTTAATAAATTAAAAACACGGAAAAAATACTTTTTATGTTGCTTTTTAAATAAAAGTTTGAACCGTTTTTATCTTGTAAAACCTGCAAAAATTAGACGTTTAACTTTCATAGCAATGTATTGTCGATACCAGCAGATTATTTTACTCAATGATAAACACACAACAGCAAAAATTACTATGTCTTCTTATATACAGGCAGCCTGACACTTATGGGGAATGAACATTGTTTCCTTAAACTTACATGAACACTTTTTTCCTGCGAGTTAAGGAGATAGTTTACACAGCACTAGTTTTGCTACGGAAGTACATTTTAGTGCGTTTTAGAAGTCATAACGATAAGAGCTTTATTCTATTTTCAATTTTCTTTTTGTCTAAAGATTTCTTTAAATAATTAAAATGAAGAACTGAAACCATTTTTCCTGAAAAGCAATAAGTGATTAAAACGTAAATCATCATAACTCAGTCAAATACGAGTATCATTGAAACTGTTTGCAATTTGACACACATACAAAGTATGCTATAGGAATGTCTACAAAACTTATAAAAATTTGGACAAAAAGTATCGAGGGAATTTCATATTTAAAACAACTTACAGCGGAAAAGTTTTTCTATATAGTTGAAAGAAGATTTTTGGAAAGTTTAGATACATATATTAAAAATTAGCGGCAACATGTAATTTGGCAAACATTAAACGACGCCGCACAGTGGGGTGAAATCGGAAAACGAGGTTCAAAATGACATTTAGAACGCAATTATGCACCGATTTTAGAATTTTTTTTTTGAAAAATGCAGAACTAAATTTTTCAGAAAATGGTGAGAGTAGATTTTTTATTTTTTTGTTTATTTAATTTTTATTTTAATGCAAACATCGAAAAAAATGTCGATTTTTCTAATTTCATTTTTTATCTTCTAGACAAAATTTTTCTTATACTTCTCGCCCCTTGAATTTAGTGCACAGGGTTATAAGAAATATAAAAAAGTTCTTAACTTGCATAGTTAATTGTTATAAACAAATTGTATTAATAAATACTCGACATTAAGGATTATTCGGCTTCAACGTATATTTCTGCTCTGAAATCGCTTGCTTTCATTGTGAGGATGATACGTGAATAATTAAATTTAACATTAAATGTTATTTGTTTATTTTATAAACAAATTATATAAACAAATTCACATTTTGGCCGTTTTTAGGCGAAAAGAAACCGTTTTTTCTTTCTAGCTTGTTGCAATTATGTTGCCAGTGATGTTTTCTGAAAAAAAATTTGCCACCTATCAATATTTGTTTATTTATAAACAAATTATATAAACAAATGCACATTTTGGCCGTTTTTAGGCGAAAAGGAACCGTTTTTTCTTCCTATTGTATTGCAATTATGTTGGCAGTTTTTGTTGGCATTTTATAAACAAATTATATAAACAAATTCACATTTTGGACGTTTTTAAACAAAAATTAATCGGTTTTTTCTCTCACCTTGCTGAAATCATATTTACTATGATGTTTTCTAAAAAAAAATTTACTAACCAGCAATAGTTGTTTATTTTATAAATAAATTATATAAACAAATGCACACTTTGGTCGATTTTAAGCGAAAATAAACCGCTTTTTAAATAATATTTGAGAAGCGTCAGGTTGTGCGTCATGCCAACAGATGGCGCCACAGGTTACATGCGCATGCGCAATAATGAATACACTTGGTCACAGCTGATTTGTCTTCACTTCGTATTGAACACTCAACTCGTAAGCAGCTCTGATTTGAAAATTCATGGTCAGAAAAAAAATTGAATGCTTTATTTACAGGTTTTAAACTGTCAGGAATTCTTCTCTCTGACTCTTTTGACATTTCTTTAGTCACTCTATTTAAACATCTGTTCATTGAGAGTAGATGAAGTTATATATATTTATATATGTGTATGTGTAAGCGTGTTATTTAATTCATTTAAGAAACCTGTTTTTTTTTCAATCGTTGTTCACTTATCCTTTAAAATGCATACCATTGAGGTGCCCATTAGAGTATTATGCAATATTTCGATCGAAAATTTCAAGGAAA
>NC_046658.1:38539003-38541937 GCF_010883055.1 Belonocnema kinseyi
CATCCTCACAATGAAAGCAAGCAATTTCAGAGCAGAAATATACGTTGAAGCCGAATAACCCTTAATGTCGAGTATTTGTTAATACAATTTGTTTATAACAATAAAAATATGCAAGTTAAGAATTTTTTTATATTTCTTATACCCCTGCGCACTAAATTCAAGGGACGAGAAGTATAAGAAAAATTTTGTCTAGAAGATAAAAAATGAAATTAGAAAAATCGACATTTTTTCGATGTTTGCATTAAAATAAAAATTAAATAAACAAAAAAATAAAAAATCTACTCGCACCATTTTCTGAAAAATTTAGTTCTGAATTTTTCAAAAAAAATTCTAAAATCGGTGCATAATGAATGAATATATCTAAAATGTTTCTATAAATCATCTTGTGACTATAAAGAACAACTTTCGCGCTAAAAGTTGTTTGCAACCTGAAGCTCCCTTGAAATTTTTTGTTAGCGAAACTAGAAAAATGTGATTATCGACAGACCGTAATCCGCAATTGAATATTCTTAAAAAAGAAAGATAATTTTCAACTTTTGTATTGCTTTTAAGGCATACCAAGGCTATAATTGTATGTTTAAAAAATTTCAAACTGTCTCAATAATATTGGCAAAGTTACGGCAATTTATGTTGTAATGATTTCTTGATTATTGGGAAAAAATTTTAATTTTGTCGGTAGTTTTTATTCGTAAAACCAATCTTCGCACACAACAAAATTTGAAAATAAAAAAGTGCCATCTTGGTATACTATATAAGCCTATCTGGAAAAAAGGAATAAACTTCCCGAATCTAAAGATTTCCGTTGACTGTGAGACTGAGGTACCAATGCTAAAAACGTTTTCGAGCGTCGTGCCTGACTAAGCACGCTTTCCTAAGCTTTCAGTTAATAGATTGCAGTTGAAGCTTCAGCAATAGGCATGTATGTGTGCGTATGTGTGTTTTGATCGTATGGTTCTTCTATGGATGGCTCTTTACCTGTATTGATTCTCATAATTCCATAAAAAACTATTACAAACACCAGAGAACTATGAAAAATTTTCAAACTCTATTTCAGCAGTGCGTCTATATTCAGGTTATTTATCTGAAGAAACAGATTTTATGAAATATCAATTTCTTATATCTTTAGAATTGCGATTTTGACATCCGTTATCAATGAGATTTGGTTGATTCCATGTTTTTACAGAAATTCTGTTAACAGCCAACTTTCTACCGTCTATCTTCCTAAACTCACAAGAATTATCTGGTTATTTTCGACTTTGGTTTGCTTTAAATTCAGAAACGATAAGTTAAGTTTATTCAAAAATTACTCGTATAATATACCTAGCAACTTACTTAAAATTCCTTTGAAAAGCGTCTGTACCAATTTGAAGGTTCCCTATCTGAGAATTGTATTTGGATTCTCCGTATTCACTATTTTGTTATGATAAATTTTAAAGCATATAAATTTTATTTTCTCCTTTGAAACATATCCGACCGCTCGCGAATCTCAACAAATTTGAAGTAATATTTGATAAACCGAAAGGTACTATACTCTCAACCGAAAATCGGTTCGGATACTATGTGAATATAATAGTACCACAAACATTTAAACAGTTTTTCATAAAACAAGCATGGAAAATTCTACGTTCACTATTATCTCGTTTCCAGCATAGAAAAATGAGCGGGAAATGAGCGGGAAACGGGATAATACTTGAAATATTCTGAAAAATATTTTTGAGTAGGAAAAGGAAAAACGTTTGCAAATTCTCTGAAATTAAAAAAAAGATAATGATAATAAATAAATCGCAAAAAGATGGGTAATTTCCTGAGAGTATCCGAACCGATTTTCGGTTGAGAGTGTAGTACCTTTTAGTTTATCAAATATATTGCTAGGTATATTATACGGGTAATTTTTGAATAAATTTAACTTATCGTTTCTAAAATTAAAGCAAACCAAAGTTGAAAATAACCAGATAATTCTTGTGAGTTTAGGAAAATAGACGGTAGAAAGTTGGCTGTTAACAGAATTTCTGTACAAACATGGATTCAACCAAATCTCATTGATAACGGATGTCAAAATCGCAATTCTAAAGATATAAGAAATTGATATTTCATAAAATCTGTTTCTTCAGATAAGTAACCTAAATATAGATGCACTGTTGAAATAGAGTTTGAAAATCGTTCATAGTTTTCTGCATGGAAAAATTTAGTTGCTTAAAATGTAAGCGATTATTTGAAAAATCTTGGACAGCGAGAAAAGTCTTCAAATGTTTCAATGCCTTTGAAGAAATAATAGAAAACTATTTATAAGATGCAGAATAAAGTCTAGTAATATTTAAAAACTGAGTCGCAGAAAAAAAGTCGAATAATTCTTATGTAAAAGTATTTTATGAACTAAGCGATCTTCTTTAAGAAATACTTTAAAGGTTAACAATATTTAAAGGAGTTTCTCTAGAGTTTACATGACAGTCGAGGAGTTTGAAAGAGATAGGATTTAAAACATAATTTTGTACATTATATTATGAAGTTGATCAGATTTTATATTATTTTAAACGGAGTTTTAGATTTCTTGCTAAAGATAATTTAAGAGACTCGAAATCAAAGAACTGAGACACCTCAGCTTATTGAACTTAGTCGACAGTCGCAGAAAACGAGAGGTGATCCGCACCACTGTTCACGTAAATACTAGGCAGTCTGATAAGTACCTGAAAATTCTAAGAGATGGCATTAGTATTCACTAATGTGAACCATTTTCGTCAAGCTTGATCCTTCAAATGACGCCTGTCAAAACTTCAGCCATTTATGTTTACGCATTTACAAGTTACAGCACTGAGAAGCGACTAACTTCTGAGTTTTTTTTTAATATGGAAAAATCTGAGTTTCGAGTTTTGATCAAACACTACTATCTTCGCAAGAAACGATATCCGAGACCAAGGCCAAGCTGGATAAGTATTA
>NC_046658.1:38542037-38544481 GCF_010883055.1 Belonocnema kinseyi
CTGCGCGCGATGGGTGCCGCGTTTGCTCACAGTGGACCAAAAACGAATTCGTGTGACAACTTCCCAGCAGAATTTGGCATTATTTTCGCGTAAGCCGACCGATTTTTTGCGCAGATTCATAACCATGGATGAAACCTGTATCCACTACTACACTCTTGAGTCAACGCAACAGGCAAAACAGTGGGTTCCACCGGTCCAAAGTGCTCCGAAGCGTCCAAAAACGCAAAAATGGGTTGGAAAGGTTATGGCCTCCGTATTTTGGGATGCACATGTCATAATATTCGTGGACTATCTTGAACAAGGTAAAACCATAACCGGAGCATACTATTCATCATTATTGGACCGATTGAAAATCGAAATCGCCGAAAAACGACCGCATTTGAAGAAGAAAAAACCGCTTTATCATCACGACAATGCGCCTGTTCATTCATGCTTAGTTGCACAAGCAAAATTGCATGAAATCGACTTCGAATTGGTTCCTCAGCCTCTGTATTCACCAGACCTGACCCCCAGCGACTATTACTTGTTCCCTAACCTGAAGAGATAGCTCACCGGTAAGCGTTTTTACTCAAATGAGGAGCTCATAGCTGAAACTGAAGCGTATATTGGAGACCTTCCGATCGAGTACTTTTCGGACGGTATCAAAAAGTTAGAAAATCGTTGGACTCGTATCGACCTAAAAGGAGAGTATGTTGAAAAATAAAAGCGACTTTGGCCAAAAAAACGTCTCCGTGTTTCATTTTTCAGGGACTTATCAGACTGCCTAGTAGTTCATTTCTGATCTTTTACATTTTAACTGAATTAGAATTTAATTTTGTAGGCAACAGATTTTAAATTGATATATTTCTAATTTTAGCATCTTCGAAAGGAATAACAAGTTTAGAACGTACCGCCTCTTCAACGAAACTAAAATTTTTCTAATTTATTACTTGAAAAACGTAGAAATTTAAGAATCCTAAACGTTTGGAAGTTGAAAAAATTAGAAATTTTAAATAGAATATATTAAAAGTATCTGTATTTAAAAATTAATTTCATAAAATTAATGAAATTGTTTATAAACTTATCTAATTTTTTTACTTTTAAAGGCTCGAATTTTACGAGCACTCAATTTTGATCGACTGCAGATTTGAAATCTTTATATTCTCAAAGCTCATAATTTGAATAAAGAATTTTAAAGATGACTAAATGTGACAAATTCTTTTATTGAAACAAAACTTGTAAAAGAAAATGTGATATTTAAAATTCAATATATTAAATTGAAGCAAGACTATAATGTCAATTATTAGAAAGATTAGAATAATTTTTTCACATTTTGAAAGAGAGGATTCTGAAATTTGCTAAAGACTAAACTAAAAATTATGAGTCACTCGAAAAAAATGTGACAGTCGAAAATACGAAAACGACAAGTTCGTAACCCGTCGTGACAACACCCCGCCAATTCAGACTGCACAATTATAGCACATAATACACACATTATCATTATAATTATTAGCATTTGTACATAACAATGTAGAATACACATTCGCTGATGTAACTAACTTAAACTTTACACTTATACGAGGTGTGTTCAAAAAATAAGGTGACTTTATGGTTTTCTCGAAAAATATTCATTTATTCCTCAATATTTATGTTGTCCCCTTCAAAGTAATCCTCTTCAGATATATTACACTTGTGCAAACGCTTCTTCCAATCATCGAAGCACCAATGATCCCAGATCTGAAACGAGACGTGGTCCAATACGCGCAACCCATTTCTCCTCTTCTGAATTTGAAAACTCGAAGGTGCACCACTGCCGGTCGAAACACTTCGGCGGTTCTATTTATATCTCTATCTGCTTTGAAATAAAATGAAGAGATTGGGATTTTAATGTTTCCAGATTTCGATGCTGGGCTGGCGATTCTCATGATTTGAATGCTTCGCGCGCCTCTTTATATGCGTGTATTTTGAGGTTATGTTACTTCAAGTATAAAATATAAATTATATAAATATTAATACTATTATATATATATACATATATATAAACATTTTTGAAACTGACAATTAATCTATACCATTTTTGGTTAAAAAATCATGTATTTTGTTAACAATTCGTCTTCCTTTGTAGAAATTAAATTGCTTTATGGAAAATTTATCCTTTTTGCTTAAAAATTACATTTTTCAGTTGAATTATCAACTGTAAATGTTTTTTGGCTGCAAAGTCGTTTTGTTGTACATGCAACTATATTGTTAAAAATTAAAATCATAATTTTTGGGTGGAAAATTCGATTATTCACTTAAAGATGAACTACTCAGTAAAAAAATTAATTTTTTCTCATTAAGGATTCATAATTATAGTTGAAAAGTCAACTATTTGCCTTTAAATTAGGTTAAAAATTCAGCTTTTTTGTAGATAATACTATTTTTGACTTTAAAATTTAAAAATTTATTAAAATTAAATTGACCTT
>NC_046658.1:38544581-38562669 GCF_010883055.1 Belonocnema kinseyi
CGTTTTTTTTAACAAGGTTTTATAATTATGGTTGAAAATTTAACTATTTGGTTGAAAGTTTAACTCTTTGATTGAAAACTCATATTTTTCGCTTAAGAAATTGAACTTTTTGTAGATAATTCGTCTTTTTGACTTTAACATTAAATAATTTCGTTGAAAATTCATGTATTTTGTTTAAAATTTGTCTTTTTTTGTAGATCATTAATTTTCTTGATCGAAAATTCATCTGATTGGTTGACAATTAAACAACTTTGTTAAAAATAAATATTTTCTGTTAAAAATGATTTATCTTTATCTGAAAATGTAACTATTATAGGATTGATTAAACATTAATCGTATATATTGGTTATGTTTGAAAATCGTTTTCTTTTTTATAGAACATGAACTGTAAATTGTATTAGTTAAAACACCAATTATTTGTTAGAAAATTAATTTATTTGTTTTCAATTATGGCTTGAAATATTATTTCAGTCTAAAATTTTTTTATTTTTAACCCATTCAATTTGAAATTTTTTAATTAAAAAAAGAAAATTTCGTTAATTATCAGCAATATTTGACCTTTCATTTAAAACAATCCATTACAAACAACTGTTAAAAACTATAAAAATTTGAACAGAATGGTTCGAAATAGAAAGCCTTGAATTGTTAAATTTGTAATGAGCTAAATTTTAAGTTTAAACGCTACAATTTTAATTTTAAAAAAGATTCAGAATTAATTTAAAACTTGAAATTATTTCAAATAATTTGAAACACGATTTAGACTTTTGCAGATTTAAAAAAAAAAGCTTTTTGAGAATTGTACAGTATTTAAAAAGAATAACAAAAATTGTTGTGATTGCTAAGAACAATGAAAATGATTTTTTATTTTGACAAATAAATGTTAAGGGAGTATTTGAAAACGTTTTAAAAATTAAAAAAAAAAGAATCCGGACGATTTTAAGGAAATTTTTTTATTTTGCAGTTTTTTTAATTTTAGGAAAATATCTAATTAACAAAATATATCAATTTTCAAGCCCAAAGTTTACTTTTTAACAAATTAAATTAATTTTCTATCAAATAATTGCTGTTTCAACTAATGCAATGTACAGGATAAAGTTTCGACCAAAAATTGAATATTTCAATTTCCAGATAAAAACGATTAATTTTTAATCAATCCTAGAATAGTTACATTTTTAGATAAAAAAAAATAATTTTTAATCGAAAAAATTAATTTTCTATATCGATGTTAAATTCTCAACCAATAACATGAATTTTCGACCAAGAAAATTAATGATCTACAAAAAAAGACAAATTTTGAACAAAATACATGAACTTTCAACGAAATTATTTAATTTTAAAGTAAAAAAAAAGGAAATCTACAAAAATTTGATTTTGGTCAGCGAAAAATATGAGTTTTCAATCAAAGAGTTAAACTTTCAACCAAATGGTTAAATTTTTAACACCCCAGGAAATAGCTAATAAAATGCAAAATAAAGCATTATTTTTAATGAAAAACTTCATTCTATGTTTCCAAAGTATAAATATACTGCTATCTAGATATATTTGGTTTTTGCAGTAGTCACAAACACTTTTGTAACCAATTTCCCCCGCGCAGCCACAGTGTTATAAAAACCACAGGTATCTCATATGATGAGAACCACACCGTGCAACTATGCACTTACTATGTCTGACCTGTACAATGAAAAACTTCAACACTATCGATATTTACTTACATAGTTATTCAATTACCCTCACTCTAGACAAACTTTACTGCTAAATACATATTTAATAAATAATAAATAGGGTTTAAAGAATTCCCTTCCAAGAACTCGACCACCATCGATTTCACAAAAAGTTTGTCTATAATCTTTAGAAGCCCAGTGAAAAATGGACTATACCACGAAATTACTTTTTCTTCAAGGGCTACAAGCTAGTGATAGAACCAACAGAATGTGTCTCTTAGTTTAGCTGATACCCCGCTTTCTCATATTACGAGAATATCACATATTCGAATACTCTCTTTTATTTCTTTTTACAAAGTAATTCAACTCTTAGTGAAATAATCGACTTTTAAGCCCAAGAAGATGTACAGTTCATATTTCAAACAAACAATTGCATTTTGGACCAAAAATGAAACATTTTCAACCAAAAAGATTAAATTTCTACCAAACAAGGTCAATTTCCAACAAAATATATGAACTTTCAACAAAATTATTTAATTTTAAAGTCAAAAAGAGTATCATCTACAAAAAAGCTGAATTTTGATCCCAAAAATATGATTTTTCAACCAAAATTTTAATTGTCGACCAAATAGTTTAACTTTCTATCAAATTGTTGACTTTTAATGCCCAAAGATGCAATTTTAACAAAAAAGTAAAATCTTTTTAACAAAAAAATTAATTTGAAGGCAAATAGTTGAATTTTCAACTATAATTATAAATCCTTAATAAGAAAAAATTCATTTTTTTACTATGTACTTCAACTGTAAGTGAATTTAATTTGTTAAAAAGTAAACTTTTGGTTTGAAAATCGATATATTTTGTTAATTAGATTTTTTTTCCAAAATTAAAAAAAACTGCAAAATAAAAAAAATTCCTTAAAATCGTTCGGATTCTTTTTTCTTTAATTTTTTAAATGTTTTCAAATACTCACTTAAAATTTATTTGTCAAAATAAAAAATCATTTTCAATGTTCTTAGCAATCACAACCATTTTTGTTATTCTTTTTAAATACTGTACAATTGTCAAAAAGCTTTTTTTTTTAAATCTGCAAAAGTCTAAATCGTGTTTCAAATTATTTGAAATAATTTTAAGTTTTAAATTAATTCTGAATCTTTTTTAAAATTAAAATTGTAGCGTTTAAACTTAAAATTTAGGTCATTACAAATTTAACAATTCAAGGCTTTCTATTTTGAACTATTCTGTTCAAATTTGTATAGTTTTTAACAGTTGTTTGTAATGGACTGTTTTAAATGAAAGGTCAAATATTGCTGATAGTTAACGAAATTTTCTTTTTTTAATTCAAAAATTTCAAATTGAATAGGTTAAAAATAAGAAATTTTTAGACTGAAATAATATTTCAAGTCATAATCGAAAACAAATAAATTAATTTTCTAACAAATAATTGGTGTTTTAACTGATACAATTTACAGGATCATGTTTAACCAAAAATGGAATAATTCAATTTCCAGATAAAAGCTGTGATAAAAAATTGAATTGAACAAGGAAAAAAAAACGAATTTTCAACAAAATTGTTAAATTTTCAAGGGAAAAGGTGAATTTTTGACTATGAAGATTAATGTTCTATAAAAAAAAAAACGATTTTCAAACTCAACCAAGAAAATTAATGATCTACAAAAGAAAAAAAATTTAAACAAAATACATGAATTTTCAGCGAAATTATTTAATTTTAAAATCAAAAAGACGAATTATCTACAAAAAGTTCAATTTCTTAAGCGAAAAATATGAGTTTTCAATCAAAGAGTTAAACTTTCAACGAAATAGTTAAATTTTCAACCATAATTATAAAACCTTGTTAAAAAAACTTTTTTTTTTAAAGTAGTTCAACTCTCAGTGAAATAATCGTCTTTTAAACCCAAGAAGATGTACAGTTTATATTTTAACCAAACAATTGCATTTTTTACCAAAAAGGATACATTTTCAACCAAAAAGATTAAATTTCTACTCAAAAAGGTCAATTTAATTTTAATGAATTTTTAAACTTCAAAGTCAAAAAGAGTATTATCTACAAAAAAGCTGAATTTTTAACCTAATTTAAAGGCAAATAGTTGAATTTTCAACTATAATTATGAATCCTTAATGAGAAGAAATTAATTTTTTCACTAAGTAGTTCAACTTTAAGTGAGTAATCGAATTTTCCACCCAAAAATTATGATTTTGATTTTTAACAATATAGTTGCATTTACAACAAAACGACTTTGCAACCAAAAAATATTTACAGTCGATAATTCAACCGAAAAATGTAATTTTGAATCAAAAAGTATAAATTTTCCATAAAGCAATTTAATTTCTACAAAGAAAGACGAACTGTTAACAAAATACATGATTTTTCAACCAAAAATGGTATAGATTAATTGTCAGTTTCAAAAATGTTGCACGAAACCCAGGCATTTATATCGTCTCCTACCATATTCACGCGGCCATAGACGTGTCATAGTATTGGACCCAGGCCCTCTCAACTGTATTGACGTGATTGAATTTGAAGGTTCGAAAGTTTAAAGTCTCAGACGGTGCCAAAGTATTACAAAGTCTATATTTTATTTGCGAAAATGAATCCGATGAATATACGGTTCAACAAACGGAGGTGTGTCGTTCCCGGGTGTCAATCGTCGCGTCACGTAAAGCACCACCAATTTCCAAAGGACGAAAATCCGGGTTTGTCGTGGTTAGAAGTGGTGTCAAATCCGCTCTTGACACAAATAACCTACAAGGAAATCGACAAGAGTGGTTATCGCGTTTGCTTTCTGCATTTTCAGGCGGAGGACTATTTACATGGTCCACGAAATTTGTTTAAAACAAAAATAGTGCCTTCCGTGTTGTTGCCTAAAAAAGAGGTGAAGTATCTTCCTGCAGATTCTCAGGCTGAGGTAGCCGGTGATGTGGACGCTAATTTGAATATTTCAATCAATTTAGAGGATAAAGAAATAGAAAATATTGAAGCAGCAGAAATTTATTCTCCAAGCACGGAGTTTTTTCCAATTAGTAGCCACAATTGGGTGCCGAATTCACCAGGAAGCGGTGGTTCGGTTAGAAAAAGTCATATGCGCGAATTTTCATCGCCTGCTTCCAGTCACGGCCCCGGAAAACGCATGACACGAAAGTTTGACATGGATGTTCCGGAACCGAAGGAGGAAATTTCGAGAAAGAAACAGAGAAGTGTTGGTAATGACGCTGAATTAGTGGCCGAAGGCGAAGCAAATGCTAAAAAGATACGAGAAGAATGTTTCGAAAAGGATTTAAGTCCTAGAATTGTAGAAGAAGAGTACAATAAAATTAATATAATAAATATTAAAAAATTTGAGGAGAAACGTGCAGAAGATAAAGAGGTGTCTAAAGAGGCGTCTTCTTCAAAAAAGAAGAAAGCTAATTTCAAAGTGAAGGCGTCAAAACGTTTGATTTGGAAGCACGAAGAATTGGATCCAAAGACCTCTGAAATGTACGAGGAGGTTTTGAATGCAAGAACAGAAATCGATAACTTGAAAACTAAACATAAACGGTATTGTTTTTCACATATTATACCTGATATAAATTTTGAAATCCAATATATAAAAGCAGCTAAAAAGTATATTTCAAAGCACGAATGTGTGACGACGTTTATTATTGTATTATATACAAATTTGGGAATCGTTTGTATTTATAAATATTTGCAAAATCGATTATTTCCTCTTATCGTGAAGATGGCAACCAAAATGAAAATTGGTGGTAGTGTTTGAAATTCCGTTAAAGTTGTTTATTAGCAGTAATATAATGTTTATACTGTTGCACAATTATTAGTGTAAGTACGCTTTGAATTTTGTACATATCCACTTTTTGTAAATATTTAAAGTTTTATATCATCACTTTAACTATTGCATTTACATCTGTGTAAAAATATTTTTGATACATTTGTATTGCAAATTCTTACTCATAGTAGAAACTCTTATAATTTAATTAAATTAATTAATAATGTTTAATGTATACTAATTACAGGGTGTACAATCTTTCCTTATTCCCCTATTCCTCTGAGTTATATTTCCCCTTTTGTTTTAAAAATAAAAATTTAAAGGAATCGTCATCTTACTTTTTCTTAAATAAAGAAACTTATTTAAATTTTATTTATATTTAAGAAGTTCTAAATTATTCATACTTAACTTAATAGATTTTCACTAATTTAAGGAAATTTTACGAATTTCTAGAGAACATAAGGGAATAAATTAAATTTCATTTTAAGGGATTTTTACGGATTTTATGAATTTTAAGGGATATGGAGGAATTTCGGCAAATTTTAAAGGATTTTAAGTTATTTAAAAAGATTAAGACGAATTCCAAGACGTTATGCTTCAAAACTTTGTAGAATTTTTAATTTTTTAAAATTTGTTATTTTGGATTTTGAAACAGTAAATTTCTGTTAAAGAAAAATTGAATTATTAATTAAAGAATTTTTAGAAGAGAAAATATTCTTCATAATGAGAAAGGTTAGTACTTTTTATATCGCCGTTAATGTATTTTAAAATATTTAAAAACATTTTTAAAATCATTCAATATTATTTAAAAACTTTACAATGTATTTTAAAAAGATGGTTTCTTCTTCCTTAAATGTAAACATAACTGTAAACATTGTTTTGTTCTCTATTTTTCCCCAGATTAATTACGGATTTTTATGAGTTTTAAGGGATATGGTGGAATTTGACAAATTTCAACGAATTTTCAATTATTATAAAACATTCAGAAGAATTTTAAGACATTATGTTTTAAAACTTTGTAGCATTCTTAATTTTTTTGACATTGTTATTCTGGATTTTGAAACACTAGACTTTTTGTACAGAAATATTGAATTATTAATTAAGAAATTCTTAGAAGAGAAAATATTCTTCATTATGAGAAAGATTTATATTTTTTTTATATTGCCGTGAATGGATTTTGAAAGATTTTCAAAATTATTTAAAATATATTTTAACTTTGTTTAAAAACTATGTAATTTGTTTTAAAAAGATTGTTTCTTATTCTCTAAATGCCAACATAAATGTTTCATCTTTCCCATTTTTGACTATTCCCATATTTTCCTTTTTTTCTCTTAATTTTTCTTTTCGTTTCCTATTTTTCCCCCTTTTTCCCTGCTTTTCATGCTGTTTTGCTCTTTTTTCCTGACAATCTTTTCGACCCACATACAGGTATGCGAATAGCATTAGCAAGCTTGCAAACAACCTTAAAGCAAACTTCTTTGCAGGCAAAATAAGTACCCTAACAACTCTTCAGCGAAGTTTTATAGAAATGGCCCTCAGAAATTAAAATAAACACCCTAATGGTAGGCGATTTACAAGAAGTGAAAAGCTGTTGTGTCTTTCAATTTATAAAAGATCGGCTGCAACATATAAATACTTAGGAACTTTTTTGCCACTTCCAAGTCCAACATCAGTGAACAAGCTACTCACCCAGATTCGTTTTGATACCGGTGTAACTCAGACCATGAAAGACCTACTGAAGGATGCTGCCAGAAGAATAACTGATGAGCTTGATAAAGTCTGCGTTCTCATGTAGGACGAAGTTTCTCTGAAATTGCATTTCCAGTATTCTGCACGAAAAACCAAAATTATTGGTTTTGAGGATTGGGGAACAAATCGAACCAATAAGTATTCAGATCACGCTCTTGTATTTATGTTAAGAGGAATGAAAAATGGCTGGAAAATTCCTCTTACATACAACTTTTGTGGTGGACAAACAACACACGAACAGTTAGCGTGGTGTATTAAGGATGTCGTCAGAGCCGTAACCGCAGCTGGATTTAATATCGCAGCCACAGTTTGTGATCAGGGATCATCTAACATTAAAGCAATTAAATTGTTACAGATAGATACGGACAAAGTCAGGTAAGAGAAGCAAATTTCCCAGTGTAAGCCCTCTCTTATATTATAAAATTTATATAATTTCAGTCACAGTAAATTTTTTTATTAATACTATTAAATGTTTGCAGATTGGACAATTCTCATCGATAATGTCGAAATTATTCCTTTATATGATCCACCACATATACTAAAATGTATAAGGAATAATCTTCTGACCAAAAATTTGAATTTGAGATGAAGGCGAACGCTGCAGTGTAAGCAGGTGTTCAGTAAAAAATAGTCCCATTTCATGGATCTTCTTTCAAGATCACCAGGTAATGTTTAGCCTTAGAATGTAAAATTCAATTAAAAAATTAATTAAAAGAAGTCTTAAATTTATAAACACTAATTGAAATTTTGAATCATTGCCATCTGTCATCTACCCTCATTGCTGCACTCATGTAAATAATACTGCAATTTTGTCTTAAAATAATTATTTGAATTTTCCAGGAGCCTGGGATACGGCAATTTATGAAATATTAATGCCTCCAGAAGCTTGGCAAACGGCCTACGTGCTTCAATTATTGAACTACATAGGGGATGGAATTAATGGCGACGATTGCGGTCTTCATTCTCGTCGGATTCCATGGACTAAGAATTCTTACCACGACGAATTTTTTGGAGAAGCTCGGGCAGCATTAAAAAAAATGCAGTTTGTTGATCGAGAAACGAAGAAGCGGTCCCAGACAAATGCACTGTGCTTACCAAATTTGATTGACACTCTTCAAGGCTTTCGAATGTTGTGGAAAAAGTTGCAAGGTCTTGCTTTTAAAAGGTTCTGCACTAGAAACCTGAATTATTGCATGTACAGATTCACTACTGCAAGGATCAAGTGATCAAAATCAAGATCTTTCAGAACAGGTGGACGAAGTGGAAGATTATACACATGATAATGAACTATCGAAAGCCTTCCAATTCCCGAGAAAAGTCACATCTACAGTCACTCTGGGGACAATGCAGACCTTGCCGGCTGCTGCACCTGCAGTCAAATCATGCGCCACTTGCTCTGAAAATATGAAAACGAAGGCTACTAAAAATTCGAAAAGTACTTGCTTTCGAGACGTGCATTTTCATGCAAAGCGAATTCTGGGTAAAATTCTGCCTTATTACTTGCCAAACACAGACTTCGAAAAGAAAGCAGCATTGTGGCTTACACCAAAATTGAATTTCTCTTTCCTTTCGTGCTCGCAGCATAAAAAAGAAATTGTTAAATGTTTCAAGAAAATTTGCTTCGAAAAATTCTTTCAATCGACTTTGACTTTTATTAATCGAGTTTTTAGAGAGAGAATTATACCTAGAAACGAAAATCTGTCTCCCCCGGTTAAGCAAGCACTAAACTGTTATTTGAAAACTCAACACAAGGACAGAAGAACAGAAATGCTTAGGGTTGTTTACAGTACAAAATATTGTTCAATAAAACATAAAAAATCTATCTTTCAATGAGTGATAGAAAAAAAATGATTTAAATAAAAATAAATTGTTTAAATCATTGTTAGTTAGTTGAAAAATACTTAAAAACATTCCACTTGACAAAAAAAAATAATTTATGGCAAAAAAGGGAAAAACAGAGCATTTATGTGTACATTTTTGGCAAAAATGTCAATTTCAGTTTTTTGGGGAATTTTTGGGGCTCCAAAAAGGGGGGGGGGGCATCAAAATTTAAAGTAATTTAATGGAAATGATTGATTGGAGACTCCTTAACGAATTCTTAATATCTTCCGCAAGCTAAGTTTAAATACAGAAACCTGAATGCCATTTTTCCGAAAACCAAAATTTCCCCATGTTAATCTTATCAGATTTTCAGGGCCTTTGCGGCACATCTTAATATTTACCGATTTGGCTAAAACTTGGAGGGAATTTTTTTTCCAGCAACCACATGAAACGGGGGGGGGGTGGCATTCCCTCTAATTCAAAAAAAATTTCAACAGGTATGATTTTCGACCACCCGAATGTACACGCCTCTTTTAAATCGTTCAAATCCATAAAATCTTCGTAACACGTTCATAATTCTTTGTACAACGTTCAAAAATCCTTTTAAATATTTTTAAATCTTTAGAATATATTGAAACCTTCTAGAATCTTTAGTAATGCTTTGTAATCTGATGCTCAAAACGTGAGTGGTAAAATCCTTAAAATTTTCAACTAATAACTTTTATATTTTGTAAGTTAAGTATCATAAAAAAATGTATACTTTAGCCAATTATTACCACTCTTGCCTCAAGAATAAAACACTGGAAAACACGTGTCCATACATGAATGTTGACCAGTTTAGCTGGGAACACGAAGTTCTCCGATTCACATCGTGAGGCCATATTCGGATTTGTTGAAATAGTGTTTTACAATTTCCTCAACTGAAGATTACAATTTCTGTTAGCGTCTATCACAAAAAATAAAAATATCTCTTATTACCTTTCACTTTCTCTTTGACTATATCAATGTGTATAACATTTATATTAACTTTTTTACCTCAATTTATTAATTCCTATAATTGCTTTTATATTATTTCAATATGTCATTATCCATTTTTCTTATTCTGCGTTTTAATAGATAAAATATCAATCTTTGCTATTGAATATACCAATTCCTGTTCTAAAGATATTAGGTTTTCATATTCTAATTGTAAAGTTTCGTAATTACGCTAACAATAATTTTTATATTTACACGATTTCCCTAAATCGTAATCGACTATATCAATTATGAATATTGAAATATCAAGTATTATTATAAAATTTCTTTCAGTGTTGAAATTCCTGTAACTTAAAAAAATAAATTAAAAATTCCTTGAAATCTTTTAAAAGATCCTCAAATATTTAAAATCCTTAAGAATCTTTTGAAATCTCTTGAAATTTTTTAAAGCTTCCAATTGAAATTTATAAAAGAGAAAATTTTCAAACGTTAAATATTGAAATGATTGTAAATTAGAGTTTTGAAAATGGGATCAATACAAATTCAAAGCTTGCGAAATTGAAGTTTCGCAAATTTTTAACTATTCAATAAGAATAATTTTCAAATCGATGGGATTCAAGTCTTCAAATTTTTAATTGTAAACTCGGAAGTTTATTTATAAAAAATTAATAAACACAAATAAATTGAAAGCGTTTAAAATTAAAATGTATGTTTTTCAGTTGAACAATCTGTAAATGAATTTATTTCAGACTTAAATTTAGAAGTTAAAGTTAAAGTTTAACTATTTTTTAAACAATTTTTGTATATAATCATGAAATTATATATCTTTTTTTGAAAAACATACTTTTAAATTTTGAACGCCTTCGATTTATTTATGATTACTAAATATTTTTCAATAAACTTCCGAGTTTACAATTTAAAATTTATAGACTTGAATCCCATCTAGTTGAACATTTTTGAGTATTAAATTTCGAAAGCTTTGAATTTTTGTTGAGGATGCTTTAAAAGATTTGAAATATTTCAGGTATTTTTAAATTTTCAAGGAATTTTCAAGAGCTTTAAAAAATTTCAAGAAATATAAAAAGATTTTTAGGAATTTTAAATATTTGAGGATGGTTTAAAAGATGTCAAGGAATTTTTTATTTATTTTTAAAATTCACAGGAATTTCAAAGAATTAAGAAATTTTGAAAGGATTATTTAAAAAAATCTAAAGTACTTTAGAAATATTAAAAAAGTGTTTTAGGTATTTCAAAAGATTTGAAAAATTTGAGAGAATTTTAAATGATTCCAAGGAATTTTAAAGTTATTAAAGTAGTTTAATATGTGATTTTAAAGGATTTGATATATTTTAGGATAATTTAACAGATTCCAAAGAATTTTCATCTTATTTTTATAATCTTAAGGAATTACACAAAATTTTAAAGAAGTACTTTTTGAATTGATTAAGGTAATTTAATATGAGATTTTGAAAGATTTAATATATTTTAGGATATTTTAATAGATTCCAAAGAATTTTGAATTGATTTCAGTAATGTAGTATGAGATTGTAAAAGATTGGAAATATTTTAGGGTATTTTTAACATTTTAAGGAATTTTCAAGAGCTTTGGAAAATTTCAAGAGATTTCAAAAGATTTAAAAGGATTTTAAATATTGGAGGATGTTTAAGAAGATTTTAACAAATGTTCAATTCATTTATTTAAAATAATTTCAAAGTACTTTAGAAATCTTTAAAAGGTGTCAAGGTGTTTCAAAAAAATGTTAAGGTTTCGAAATATTTGAGAGTATTTTACAAGGTTCCTAGAAATGTTCAATTGATCAAAGTAATATAATATAAGATTTCAAAGGATTTGATATATCTTAGGATATTTTAATAGATTCCGAAGAGTTTTCTAATGATTTCAATAATTTAGTTCAAGATTTTAAAGGATTTGAATTATTTTAGGGTATTTTGAAAATTGCAAGCAATTTTCAAGAGCTTTGCAATATTTGAAGAGATTTTAAAGGATTTTAAATATTTTAGGATATTTCAAAAGATTCCAAGGAATTTTCAATTAATTTCAATAATTTAAAACAATTTCAAAGAATCTTAACGAGTTTTTTCAACTTTTTTGGTTGAAAGTGGAACTACTTTGTTAACATTATTTTTTGTGATGATCTATCTATTTAGTTAAAGTAGTATAGAATTCAGCTTTTTGGATGAATATTTAACTTTTTGTTTAAAAATAATTTTTTTTTACATTTATGTATTTTATTTAAAGTTTATTTTTTTGCAGAAAACTAATTGTTTTAGTTGAAATTTTAACTATTTCTATTAAAAGTTAGTCAGCTACTCATTAATATTAATATAATATTTTATAATTATAATGTTAACAATAATAATATATATAATAGTAATAATAACCATATTATATATATCTGAAAAAAATAAACTCAAAATCGACACATACATGAAATTGAGAATCATGCGAAACATTGAATTCGCCAATTTCTTTCAAATGCGGATCGAGATATAAATAGAAGAACACCGAAGTTTTCCAAAGCTTTCATATCGGTAATCATTGTGTAGCAGAAGACCTGAGAAAACCGAAGTTCGAGTCGTGCATTTTCAGCTTAAATGCGAACACATAGTGGTAATCATACACCTTTTATTTTGCGGCTCCCAAACGGTAGGTATGGTGGGGGAAAATTTCTAGCTCGATCTGCAGCTCTGAATAATATTACGAATTACATTACAGTTGAAAGAATAACTGAATAAACTTTCTAACATTTTCATGCCTATAATATTGTTAAGTACAGTTAAATTGAGTCTAAAATCAATAAAAAATTTTGTTTAGACAAGCTTATTCAACAGTGAGACATTCTCGGGGCCTTTCATACTACAGATACGGCTCTGATTCTCATAAGCGGTAAAAGAAACACCTAGTAGGTATGCATTAAGGACGTTTACTATGTAGTCATAGGAAATATAAATATATAAACTCTAGCATACGATGCAACCCATCTTGCATTTGTGTAATGCAAAAAAGTACAATATAGGCGATTTTAATTCGGTTCCAAATCTCCCGCGCTCGAGATCTTGCGCTGATTGGTCAAAGGCTTCGAGAATCAGAAGACGTGCGCAAAATATACGTATAACCAAATTCTGAAAAAAGGTTATGTTGCCCAGGATTCACCACGCGTTTCAAATAAATAATTAGTTACGAATTAAAAAAATCTAACACAACATTAAAATTGTTCATAAATAAATTCGGAATGTGCATTAAGTACTTTCTTAAAAATTGGAGTTGGTTTTCATTAATGTGACGGTACGTGAGGGGATATTTGACGTTTGACAAGTGTCAAAATTGTTTTGTACTTCGATCTTAATTAATTAAATAAAGTGAATATCTCCAGGTTGTACTTAATTAATTGCTGATAAAATCTGTTGTTTTACTTATTGAATAAAATATGGGAATCAATCGCTTTTGATTGACTGCAACGAAAAATGTAATCCGTATGATTATAAAAATTGCAAGGATGAATATGAGATTCAAATGATGAAAGGTAAGAAGCGGTGAATTATTCTTATAAGCTGGGTGTTCAACGACCTTGAAAATTTCGTCTCCGCTACTATAGAATGTTAAAGTATACATTTTCTGTGATATTTGACTTAGATATTATAAAAATGATTAGCTGAAATCTTCAGTATTAACTCAGCTTCAGAATAGACCTTTTTATTCAAGACGTCGACAGTGCGCACATGCCAGGATTTTACGTCAATTCCGTATTTTTCGAACAGTTTTGTGTCGAAATGCATGGAAAATATTGTAAATAAAAATAACAATGAAAAATAAATGTGTAAGTAAATGAGAGTTTAGAGACAAAAATTTTTTAAGTATATTCAGAAAAAAACTGCGAAAACGTGCGAAAAGTGTGGCGAGCAACCCATTATTTACATTTGTTGGCATCTGTCGTTAAAAAAAACATTTGCTTACATATTAAATGAAGCACTGTTATCGGGGTTTCGAACCTCCTAAATTTTGTGATAAAAATAAAATCTATTTAATACTTTTACCTGAGAACGCAAAACAATTATATTTATTTATTTATAACCAGTTTATATGAAAGAAGAAAAATTTGTTAGTACATTCCTTATACCAGGAAATCACTAACAAATGGCTTTTTATTATCTAAACTTGAAAAAGAGAAGTAGAAAATATAATATTGTGTTATTTTATATTTGTATGAATATTAAATATTTACTGAAACAAAGTTCTGAACTGCAACTCTTGTACAAAAGAAAGTATTTATACCTCAACCTCAACTAACCTTTCCACTAAATCACGTTTTTATCCTTTTAATGGCGGTTTTCTACATTTAGGACATCGTTTCAGTTGCTCAACACGGTGATATTCTACTGATTCTTGCACTAATTTTGTACCTGGAACATCATCTTCCGTGAGTTTTGCCGAATTTTTAAGCATTTTCTAGAAGATGACAGGTGCCAACAGATGCAAATAATGGCCTTGATCGCCGCACTCCTTTGCACTTTTTTCACCGTTTTTTTTAAATAGACTTAAAAATGTTCTACCTTAGAAATCTCTGTTATTTACAAATTATTTTTTTGTTTTTGTTTTAATTAAACATATTTACCATACATTTCGACACAAAACTGTTCGAGAAATACGGAAATGACGCAAAATTTCGTCACGTGCGCACTGCCGACGTCTAGAATAAAAAGGTCTATTAGAATGAGCCATGGCCATATAACGGAATTTTCAAGAAAATCACCACTCGGTTTTTGAGTATACACCATATTACAAAACATTAATAAATATTTCAAAGTGTTTCAAAGATGTTAAAATATTTAAAAGGATTTTGAACATTTTATAAAGACGTGCTTATCAGATTTTAAATATTTCATAACAATTTCACAAAGATTTTTAAGCTTTTAAAAGATTTAAAGTGTTTCAAAGATTTTGAAAAGGTTACAGTTCACCAGCTTTCAAAGATTTAAAAACAATTGGAAGATTTAGAAAGGTTTCAAAACATTTTAGAAGATTTTTTTTACTAATTATAGATTTCAAATAATTCAATGATTTCAACGAATAAAAGATTTCGCAAACAAAGATTTAAGAAAAATTTCTCAAAGAAACCACGTCCCAAGAATTTTTGCGAACACATTCTAATATTGTATTAAATTGTTTTTAATTCATAACTAATTATTTATTCGAAACGCGTGATGAATCCTGGGGAACATAACCTTTTTTCAGAATTTGGTTATACGTTATACGATTTGGAAACCGAATTAAAATCGCCTATATAGTATTTTTTTGCATTACACAAATGCAAGAAAAGTTGCATTGTATGCTAGAGTTTATATAATTATATTCCCTATGACTACATAGAAAACGTCTTTACTGTATAAGGGCCGTTCGCATATTGACATTCAGCGTGCGAAACTGCGTTAGTCCGTTAGTGCATACAGCGTTATATGTGGTAGTATTAAGTTAGTTTAGTATAGGTTTGCGTGTAAGTCATAAAGTCGGGTATACTTCAAAAATATTGAATGCATGTATGGGTGTATGTGTATATGCATAGAAGCGTAGGTGTGTGTTGAACTTGTGACGCTATGAATAATTGTTTCATTTGCTTCCTTTCTTCTTGATTTTCTTCGACTTTCGCTGAGATTCTCGTCAACTGAATTAGAAATTTGATACCGCTGTTTATTTAAAATCTGCAATTAACATTTTTTAATTCTCCTGAAATGTTTTATAATTTCTAGATAATTATTGACCACATTCTTCAACAAGGAGGTTTCAAAACTTTATTCGACTTCTTCTCGTATCCGATACTAATACACAAAGTCAACGAATTTTTAAGCGACTAATTCTTTCCGTGTGGTGTTTGTTTCACTGGTTTCTTAAGGAATTATGAGAATCAATACAGGTAAAGAGCCATCCATAGAAGAACCATGACGATAAAAAAAACACACACACACATGCGTATTGCTGACGCTTCATCTGCAATCTATTAACTGAAAGCTTAGGAAAGTGCCCTTAGTCAGACACGACGCCCGAAAACGTTTTTAGCATTGGCACCTCAGTCTCACAGTTAACAGAAATCTTCAGTTTCGGGAAGTTTATTCTTTTTTTCCAGATAGACTTTTATAGTATAGCAGGATGGAACTTTCTTATGTTTAAATTTTGTTGTGTGCAAAGATTGGTTTTACGAATAAAAACTACCGACCAAATTAAATTTTTTTTCCAAAAATCAAGAAATCATTACAACATAAGTTGCCGTAAATTGGCCCAATATTATTGAGACAGTTTAAAATTTGGTAAACACACAATTGTACTCTTGGTATGCCTTAAAAGCAATACAAAAGTTGAAAATTATCTTTCTTTTTTAATAATATTCAATTGCAGATTACGGCCTGTCGTTAACCACATTTTTCTAGTTTCGCCAACAAAAAATTTCGAGGGAACTTCAGGTTGCAAACAAGTTTTAGCGAGAAAGTTGTTCTTTATAGTCAAAAGAAGATTTATAGAAACATTTTAGATATATTCATTAAAAATTACCAGAAATATTTACTTTCCAACATACTACTATTTGACGCTGTAACGATTACACTGTTAGCACTGAGCCAACTCGTGCAGGGAACTATCTCTGTTAGGCTTTCTTTTCGCAATCGTTACGGCTTCGTTTAATGTTTGCCAAATTACATATTGCCGCTAATTTTTAATACATGTATCTAAAAGTTTCCAAAAATCTTCTTTCAACTATATAGAAAATCTTTTCCGCTGTAAGTTGTTTTAAATATGAAATTCCCTCGATACTTTTTGTCCATATTTTTAATAGTTTTATAGACATTCCTATAGCATACTTTGTATGTGTGTCTGATTGCAAACAGTTTCAATGCGCCGGATCTATTATCACGAATAATTTCGTAATTGTAGACCGTTCAAAGAAAAGAAGGTTTTAAAAATTAATAATATTTTTGCAATAAAAACAAAATTATTATGTGGAAACAAAAGAACACTTTTTTAAATTGATTAAACTTTGTTTTTAAAATTATTTGTTTGCTTTGCTTAATGTTGAAATTTTCTGCAAAACGAAACGTTCTAGTATAGCGCTAGGATTAGTATTGTGGAAAATTCCGTAAAGGTAGATAGCTGGAGAACACATTTCGAAATATAAGAATTGTTAAGACTTTCAGAATATATTAGATAAAACAGAAGAATTTTTTTAACTGCTTCAAAATTTTTGTAGGGAATATTTTCTCAATTTCTTCTAAAAGTTTTATTGAATTCTGTCTTATTTTTTGGAACTTTTTTTGTAAAAAGATTTCCATAAATTCTATTAAATATTGTGGCATTAATTTCTATAGAAACTTATTCTGAACATTATTGGGATGCAAAAATGAGCTTTGGTAGTGAAGCCTTCCCTTAAACATTGTTGTATTTCTCTGATTAACTTTAAAATTTTCCGTAAAACTAACTTGTCAAGTGGAGTGTTAGGGTTCGTATCACAGAAAATTGTGTAATGGTGGCTAATTAAAAAACATTAAAGCGTAACAATTTTTGATATTAAAAAAAAAAAACTGCCACGTAAAAACAGAAGAATTCTTTTTAATTGCTTGTTTTTTAACGCAGAAATCAATGCTAGTGGGTGTAGAACATTGTTATGACAAATAAACGAAATCGAAATTGTTTCTGGGGTAAAAATTACTTAAAAAATTATTTTTTCTGGAGAAAATGTATCGATATACCACGGACAGTATATGGACAATTAATGACATTTGTTTGATTATTATTTTCACTTGCGAATTTTGCGTACGCACGTAGTACGTTTCACAGAATTTAGATAACATTTTATGACTTTGTGGACTTTGTGTCTTTCCTTGAAATTTTAAAAAATTAATTGTTCTTTTTTCAATAACTTTGAATCCTTTAATTGAAATTTTTATCATATAAAACACTCATAACTTATGCAATGGTTTGTTCTTTGGAGAGGGAAAAACTTAGATCAGTATGTCCATACCCTACATAAACCTGCAGATAATAGTAGGTTGCTTTCACAGCACTTATTCATTGACACCTGAAAAACCGGTTAATACAAC
>NC_046658.1:38562679-38568801 GCF_010883055.1 Belonocnema kinseyi
CCGCACTTAACTGGTTTGTGTGGCTAATAGAAAATATGTGTTCTTTGTGTAATTTCCAGGAAATCGCATTCCTTTGTATGATTTATATGAAACACGTGTTCTTTTGTGTCATTTCTAGGAAAAGCATACTTGTATCCTTTGTTTGGCTGTTAAAAAGAGACCAGTTTTATTCACGTGTGTGGCACAACAGTTATTCCCACGCTCAAAACATATGGCTCTTCCCCCACCTAACAAAGGACTCCCCCACTCCTCATATATAATACGAAACCGAATATATATAATATATAAACCGAAGCATTTCACAGAGTTGAATTAGTTCAATTGTTGTATCTGAACGAGCTAGTATGTCGCAACAGTTATTCAGTAGAAATATAATCCTCGCTAGTCTTTGATTTTTTAAAGTTCCCACAAACTCAAACTATCAACGTCTGGTTTGACACTCAGACGAAATAAACTGTTCCTGATATACCAAAAACAAATGAGATCAGCCGAAGTCATCACTACTTAAACAAGTACTTACTAAAGCTGCTCTTAAACCCTTGGTTATTTTGTCTGAAAGCTTCACGAAGAAAACAACGCAATGAATGATTCTGCCTACTACTTCCGGACTTAATCCTTTATTTTTCAAGACGATTCTAATTCGACAAGAGGTTGAATCACATGGGACATTTCAACAGTTTAATAAAATTATGAACAGTTCAGGCAACATTATCACCTTCGACTCTGCAACATTGGAAAAACTCTATTAATATATGGATACCATAGAATCATACTTCTGTTTCTGGAATTCACCTTTGTACCTACAAACCATTGAATTGGGGAAACCCAGTGGGCACAAAATTTGGCGACGTCTTTACCACATCGTTACGACATCTTTAAGATATCTTTACGACATCCTGTGTCCATGTCGTTTCGGTGTCTTTGCGATATCGTTAAGATATCGTCAGATCATACGACTTATTTACGATATCGTAAAGACACCTTCACGACATGGACATAGGATGTCGTAAAGTTGTCGTAACGATGTCGTTAAGACGTCGCCAAACTTTGTGCCCACTGGGAATACACTCTGGTGTTTGCAACCGCTGACGGTAATGAGGTGATTTTTCTGAGGGACGGCAAGGAATACGACGAGACGGACAATGGCAGGCAGCAGGACGAGGTTGAGGCCAAAAAGAAAAAGGTACATACGCCCGAAATAGTTTTTCAAAAGTCTAGTTTCGAAGGACTAAAAAATGTAATTGTGTGTGTCGATGAAAGGTTTAGAAGGATTCAACGACTATTGAAAAACGTAGAAACATGTGAAGATTTTTTAATTGAAACGATTGTAAATTATTTAAGCGCAGAAAATATTCATCCACCGAATGAGGAATTATTCCGTCAAATAATAAAGTTTAAGTCTGCATGCTTTAAAAGTCAGGTACAAACAAAACTTGAGAAGCAATTCGTCGAATTGTATTTTGAAATTGTTTTTCTGGAACTGATAACCATCTTAATTTCATACATTGTAGGCGAAGTTGAACTTGTATTTTCTACACGTACTTGAATAAATGTAATTTATTGGGAAATTACTAAATAAATACACAAAGATGAAGAAATGTTTATATTTATTATCTGTCACTTAGAATAATTTAGGAAAATTTTAAGTTTTGATTAGTAATTAAATATTATACATAACTTTAAGTATTTTTCTCTTTGTTTTTTATTTCAACACACCGCTTTTCAACCTGAATATAAAATAAGATTAGGATAATTAATTTTCGTTGTAATTATTTCTCGCATTTTTCAACTCGATCACATACGTCTTTTACTCTCAGGCTAACAGGGAGGGGTGGGGCCCCTCCCCTTTTCGAAGCGGAACATATCCATCCATGAAAATTTGCAGATACGCACACGGAGGGGTTGGTGCCCTCTCCCCTTTACAGCTGAGAAACATTCGTTTAATAGGATCATGTGGAGCGCCTCCCCTTTTCCAACTAAGAATAATCCTTTCAATGGGAACATCTTAAACCCTTCCCCTCTTCAAACTCGAAATCGTCCACTCAATTAATTATTATGGCCGCCATATTGTAATTAGACTGGTCGCCATTTTGTAATGAGGATAGTCGCAATTTTGCAATTAGACCACGCCCTCGGCAAATCAGGGCAGGCCACGCCCCTCCTTTTGTTATTAGACCACGTCCCTCTATTACCCGACCCCTCCCATTTAGGCCACGCCTCTCGACCAATTGCAGGCTGTCCTATAGCTCGCATTATCCACTTATTCCTTCAAAGTGGCACTTGCGTTTCTATATGGTTTTAAATGGGTTCAGAAAGAGTTTTTTATATTAATTTGGATTCTAAACGGTTGTAACCGATATTTATTCTACTATGTATCGAACTAAGGGGCCATTCACAAAATACGTGATATCTTTTCCAGGAACTTCGGACCCCCCCCCCCCCTTCGTGATCCTTTTCCTATTGGTCTTAACATGGAGAATGATACTTCTGCAGACCCCCCTCCCCTTAACGTATAACATATTTTGTGAATGACCCCTATATGATGTATTCATTTACGCTAAATTTTGCAGAGTACAAACTTGCTCCTCTGATAGGCTGTATTAGGATTATTAGCGGCTAATCGGAATTAGATTAATTGAAATAAAATTCAAAGTGCAGCCTTCAAGGTATATTTAATAATACCAGGTATCTGTTAGTTTGCCTTTTATCAGAAGTTTCAAAAGTACATAATTACATCTTTAATAGGTATGCTCTATTAGGATTGTTATTGGATAATCGGAATTAAATTAAGTGGTTGAGAATGCTAAGTGTCTGGATAGAACATAATATATTTTTGATTAGCAACTTGTTTTACAATGTGCATTGTGCATAATAAAATGAAGATTGAAGTAAGTTGTGTAGCCAATATGCTTTTATAACTTATTACATAACTTATACATATTTTCAATAACTGATTAGGAATTGTTATTTTAAATTAAAAGCCTAATTAAAAAGTATTATAAAAGAATTAGATCAATCGAAAACTGTGCATTTTATTGAGGTTTTTATAGAGCAGAAAATTTTTTTTCCACTACGGTTATTTAAACATTTTTTAATTACAACGTTCTTTATTTTCTATCAGTTTTAGATACTTTTTGAACGTTTTAAATCTATAAAGAAAAAAGTATAGAGCCCTTTGTGAAAGAAGTGAAATTCAATTATTTGTTCCACATATTTTAAATTATTGTTTTGGAAACATTATTTCATATTTGAAACTGAAATAAGCAAAAAAGTGTAATTAAAGAATTGGATGAATTGAAAGCTGTGCATTTTATGGATGTTCTTGTATAGCATAAAATTATTCTTTTGTCATTGAGGTTATTAAAAAATTGTTGTACTTGATTTTATTTATTATTTATTACTCTTGGATCGTTTTTAAACGTTTTGAATATTTAAAGATAAAAAGTATTAAGCCCTTTCTGAAATAAGTGAACTTCGATTCTTTCTTTCACATATTTAGAAATATTCGTTAAGAACTGTTATTTTGCATTAAAAACTGAGTAAGAAAGTATCATAAAATAATTGGATAATTGAAAGCTGCGGGTTTTATGGAATTTTTTGTTTTACAGAAAATAGCTTTTTGTCACGAAGGTTATTAAAGCATTGTTGTACTTGACCTTTATTTATTATTTATTACCTTTGGATAGATTTTAAACTCTTTAAATATTTAAAGAAAAAAGAATATTGATCCGTTTTGGAAATAAGTAAAATATAATTTTAAAATCCTTTTAAGTACATTTTTGATTAAAGTCTCTCGAAAATTTTTAATTTGCCGTAGAACTACTTATTAATCATGGCCGAAATTTGATAACCAAGATCAAAATGCAGCGATAAAGAAATGAGTTAGAGCGCGAAATAGAATACAAGTTTAGGTACACTCTCAGACATTTCCTCTTAACGATAAAGGAATACTTTTACGGTTAAAGTGCCACGGTTTGAGGATTAAGTTTAAAAACAGATCCTTTAACGGTTGAAGTGTGAGTCGTTTAACCAAGAATCGTTTCAATGATAAGCGATTCTACTTTACCGCGTAGACGGTGCAGTTTAACGGTTAAAATGGGACATACTCTTACCGAAACATAATTTACGCGCATGCGTGGAATCGCATTACCGCGCTTTTAAAATGCATTCGTTTAACCATTAAAGTGCATACTTTTAGCGTTAAACTAGATCGTTTAAGAGTGAAATGAATCTGCTTTTAAAGTATTCTACTTTAACGATTAAAAGAACTACTTTATCGTTTAGAGGGAATTTCTGAGAGTGTATAGTTAGGGTTAGAATCCTCAGAGAGTCCGATTTTTCAAAGCGTTTAAGCGGGCGATTATACAGGGTGATTCCTTTATCTTGAGACAACGAAATATCTCGAGAAATACGCATCTGACGAAAAAAATACCCTCAATAAAAACTTGTTATTTTCGAGGGGAAACGCGACCCCGTAAAAATTTACCCCACACCCTGGGGGCGCACAGTGGTAAAAAATTTTTTTCTTTGTTCATAAACCTAATATCTCAAGAGTGGCTGAACGGAATTGAATGAAATTTAGACTGTATACAGCTCACGTCATACAAAATAAGGGGAAAATACTCACAAGATCCAAATATATTTTCTAAGGCCGAAAAATCCATGGGAAATCGGCCTTGTTTGGCCGATGTAAATAGAGAATTTATTGCCTGGCAAAAAATTTACTTTTTTTCATGTTTTATCAAATTTTCCAGGAAAATGAAAAATCGAAGGCACCAATTTTCCTTTGGATTTTAGTTTGACCGATGTAAATAAAGAAATTTAAGCATTAATATAAAAAAATGTATCATTGTTTCTAAAAGTTTGAACCTTGGAAAATATACTTGGATTTTGTGAGTATTTTTCTCTTATTAGCGATATTAGGTTTATGAACAAGAAAATCGTTTTTTACCACTGTGGAGCGGGAGGACGTTCCATTTTAATGCACCAAACGCGTGGAGCAGTGTAGGAACGGCCAGGCTATTGGTGGCCTGGATCTTATTCTTTCCAGATAATTCGAAAGCCCAAAATTTTCTGAGAATTTCGCGATACCTGTTTTCAAGGACCGTTTTTAAGACACGCTCATCTTGGTTTTCCGCTGGCGGTATTCCAAAATATGGATATGTTTCTCCATTACCAAAATGTTGAATGGAATTTCACCTATAAGTTGAAGTACCTGATCGTCACACGTTGATGCAGGGTCTAGTCTTCCATTATGTAGGTGGACGCAGACACATTTTTCCAGTTCACAGCTCATTCCAATCGCTCTAGAGTACTTATTTACCGCCGCGACAAGGATCTTAAGGTCCTCTTTTGAAGAAGAAAATAGTTTAAGTTCGTCGAATTATAAAAGCTGTTTAACCCTAAATTCTCTTCGGCGGTCTACATAGGTATTTAGAGCTTGAGTCTAGTGCAAAATAGATAGAGGCAAAAGGGAGATACAGAAAAGTATCAGGCTTATTCACTTCTCTTTTGTCAGATGTTATGAGCTTCTTTTATGCGATAGAGCCATGCATCGCTACCAGTATTTGAGCACAGCGGCACCAGGACCGTCAGCCGCGAGATGAACAGTTCTCTTGCTTATTTCAGTCGTTCGAGAAGTATTCACAAAAACTGAGAATATCATTCTCTCTTTTGTTTTTATCGTCTCATCTCATCGCGTTTCATTTCGTTCCTCATCCGAGTTGTCAGCGGAAACGTCATTGACGTCAATTTAAGATTATCAAATAAAAAAAATAGTAGAGAAAAATGTCAATACACCATAAACGTTCAAAAAAAAGTTTTATCCCGAGTATATAATATTAATTTCTACTTGAGCTCGACTTGAATTGCCCCCAATCAAGACATGCTGAAGTCGAAAAGGTCGACTTGAGCATGTCTCAGTTTTGAGGCGCAGCTAGACTTCAATTTATGTCTTGGATACAAGTTTCTATGCCTTGAAGACATAAATTTATCTCTTGAGTCAAATTTTTATGACTTCAATACGAGCGGTTTATAACTTCGAGTGTACACCTGTCCTAACAAAAAGGACCATTCTGTCTGTCATAAAAGCTAATCTTTGTTAATGATTAAACAATCTTGTA
>NC_046658.1:38568901-38570172 GCF_010883055.1 Belonocnema kinseyi
CATTTGTATTACACTTATTTAACGATGATACCGAAAATATTGTTTGTTTTTACGTATTTCTAACGGCTTAGAAGATCCTTCTAGAATGTTACAATTTATATTTTTTTTAAGAAAAATGTTAAGGGTTATATTCGTTCAAACCCACAAATTCTGAATTTTTAAATTAAAAATAACCTCATTTATGGGCCGAAAAAGGTTCGATCATCTCAGCTAAGACAAGGCTCATCTTGGGACAAGTAAACTTCGTCTTAGGAAAGACAAGGCTCGACTTGAGACAAGTAAACGCCATTTAACCTGTCGTGGCCATAAACGTAAGGCAAAGACCTATGTCTCGACTCAGTTTTGAGACGCAGCCAGACATCGATGTCTTGCAGACGAACTCAAGACATTAGTAAAAATGTTCATTTGAACGTTCAGAGATTCAAGCACTTCTAAGTTTATTTTTGCAAAAAGAAAATAATTTTTGTAATCAAAATTTGTTTCAAATATTTTAAAATATCCTAAAATATTTGACATTCCGAGTAAAATTCCTTCAAACATTTTTAAATTCTGGAATTGTATTGAAAATTCCTTATGATCCTTTAAGATATCATAAAACCTTACAGGTCCCATAAAATCCTTCTAAATCTTACGAAATTCTTCAGATCTGTATGCAATTTTTTTAAATTATAGCGCAAAATGATTAAAATCTTCAGAAATTCCTTGACATTTATTAATTTGCTAATAAATTCCTTGTACCTTTTTAAAAATCCTAAATTCGATCCTTAAATATCTTGAAATCTCTTTAAAAATCCCTAAAATTCCTTAAAAATCCGCTTTCAACTGTATCTGTCATTTGCAGATTAAAAGAATTAAAATGTAATCGGTTAGCCACACTTATTTCCCGAAATTGGGAAATATATTGTGTAAATAAATTAAATAAAAAAGCACAAAAAATAAGGGAAAATAATTAAGTAAAGAAAGTAAAATAAAACAAAACGTGCACAAATCCGTAATTCGCACGATTAAATTTATATTTATCAACAGGTTCGCGAATATTACATATGAGAACACCATTTCTTAACTATCCTTGAATTTTTAAAAGTATAAAAAAGAATGTTTCTAATATATCCATTTGCTGTATGCCAGAATAAATAAAACGTGCTCGACTCCATATACAATTTTTCAACCTATAATACGAGGGTGGATTGATAAGTTTCCGGCCTGACCAAGAAAAACAACGTTTTTAAGAATTTTTTTTTTTTATTTCTCAACATAATCTCCTCCAAGGC
>NC_046658.1:38570272-38590871 GCF_010883055.1 Belonocnema kinseyi
CTATCTAAGGATGGTACTATAGAACGCCACCTCAAGGTAGGCCTAGTGGCGCCATCTCTTGGTCAGGCCGGAAACTTATCAATCCACCCTCGTATTAATTTTAATTATTTTTAGATTTGAAGATCACTTTCGCGTCATTTAAATATTTCTCTTATTTCGATCTCCATATTTTACAATATTATAATAATGAAAACTAAATAATGAATGAACGCTATTTCCTAATGCTTTAAAAACATTGCAAGTTTTTCGAAAATTTGTAAAAAGACAATGATTGAATTGAGTAATATTTAAGATATTCTCGATCCATCCTCCCACCACTGTAGGAAAGCTTTACTCCTCAGTAGAAGTTTATACTCCTTGGGGTTAGTGCCCTGAGTAGAACCTTAAGTAATTTTTGAATAGCATATCAAAATAAATCATTGAAGTCCTAACAATTTGATTGCTTAATATTTATGCGAAATAGCGTATATTAGAGTCTTAATTTTAAATTATTTGCAATGTAATTTGATCTCTTATACCTTTTTCTATTTAAATTATTATAAATTATTTATTTTTAAATTAAGCTAGATGAAAGTTCTTGTTTCCAATAGGATTGGCGCCACTGTGAGTGAAAAAAGTTGAATGAAACTGACAAACCTGAAATAATTCCTATGAGTATTCTACGATTCATTAAGGGTGTAGTCTAGTTGGTCACTCAAAAAAAAATTTTTTTTACATTTTTCGAATATATATGTATCTATGAATATCGTATTAAAGTTTTATGAAATCTGAACAGTAAAGTGTACTATCTGACCGTGAGTACCTGAGCGCCCAACGCACTCGCACACTTCAAATGCGTTTTTCTCAAAACGTTTTGAGAAACTGGCCACACGATTTCTCCGGAACCAGAGGGCCGATCCTTCTGAAATCTTGACCACACATTCTACACGTAAATACTCACAAAATGACCTATTATCATGTTAAAATTTTCATTTTTACTGTGTTTTTTTAGATTATTTTCATTTTTATTGAATAAAATTAACAAAATTTGTTGAAAATCAATGTCCATAGGTCATTCTGTAGCCACTTTCATATAGAATCTAACGCACTTTGATTTTTTTGTTTTTGATAAGCCATTGCCGAGATATCATGTTGCCGTCGACCTGCCTCTAAATTATTGCTTTCCGTTCAAATACGGATTTTGTAGACAAAACTTGGAAAAAGTTAATTTAAAAATTTTTGTTTTATATTTGAAAATATTATTTATCATACCTATTAATTTTTATATCCATATTTTCCATAGCACCTGGAGAAAAATAATTCAAGAAACTTTACCAAACTCAGTTGGGTATACGCAAAGAAAGGTTCGGTTGCGGCAACCAGAAGTTGGGTTGTACAAGCGAACTGTTGGGTTGCCTATGGACTGACTATACTCATGAGTTGCTGTAACCGAACTGGTTCGGTTGTACCAAGTTTGATCACCTGAACCGAACTGTTCGGTTACACCAACTGAAATGTTCGGTTACAGTAACCTCACAGTTCGATTGCAGTAATTGAACAGTTTGGTTACTACAACCGAACTGTTCGGCTACAACAGTTAATCCCCCCTGCCCCATATTCTATGGAAATGGATTGTGGCTTAAAGCAATTAAACAATAAATACTAAAATAAAATGATTATACAAGTATATATAGTTTATTTCTAAGTTCTAATTGTACACATCCTGAATCCTAATTAGAAAAAATAAACAATTATACATATATTTACAGCATCTGCTTGAGACCAATCTCAAACAAATTAAGCAAACCTGAACTTTAGAATTGTACAAAATTGTCTTTATAATTCCAAAGGAGGGAAGACTTCCATCATCAATCAAGTCTAGAACTACAACTAAAAATTCAACAGTATACTAACATTTTTCACTACAGAATTGAATTTTTAACAAAATAATTTCATTTGTATCAAAGTAGTTTAATTTTTAACCAAATAGATGCATTTTTAACCTACAAACGTGAATTCTTAATAATAAATGGAATAGAAGATTAATTATCTACCAAAAAAGACAAGTTTTCAACAAACTACATAGATTTTCTAACAAATAGTTCAATTTTCAAGTAAAAAAGATACATTTTAATTTACACATGGGTTAGTTAAACTTTAAAAAAAAGATGAATTAACAACGAAAAATTAATTAGTGAATATTTCACACAAACAAAAATTCAACATCTATGATTTGACTTTTGGACTAGAAAGAACTTTTTTCAAAAGGTTTTTAACCATTTACTCCAAAATGCGGCAGTCCTCAAAATAATAAATTAACAATATTTTTTTGTAAAAAGTAAATAGAAAGTCTGCCTTCTCATTCTTGCAAACGGAAATAAAATTTTAATTAATCTTGTGCGGAGTCACAAAAACCTGAAACTTACATCCGATATTAAGATAGGTAAATTTCAAATGTCCTGCTTCCACCGCTTATACTCCTTTAAGAATTTGGAGTACGGTCCCAATTTAGGGAACAACTCAGAAATTTTTTCTTCTGCGAGGAATTGGAAACAGTTGTCGTCTATACTCTATCTCCTCTGTGTAGAAACGCGACTAGAAAGGAAAGAAAGAAAAAAATATAATGTCTAGCGTTGGTACCCCAGACCGCTATATCTTGAATATGCGATATGATTTTTACTAAGAATATAGTTTTGGAATAACCCTTTAGAATAGTTCTTTCTAAACATAACATATACATAAAATGTTTATGAAGGAGGCAAATTGATCAAATTAAAATGAAAATTGTCTAGCTTGGCGTCTCTTAAACTGAACAAATTTGTCCATGAATCCAAAACTCCAAAATCACTCCTTCAAATTTTAATCTAAGCATTTGGAAAAATTTGTTCTTACCTTCAAGTTTCTCGATGTATTTTTCGATACCCCATTTAGAAAGAAGTTCCTTGTACGCCATTTCTGCACACCATAAAACTTCGATTGTCTAAATAATTCCACTGCACTTTAATTCACTTCACGAAACGCCTATGAAATGTTATGAAAAACTGACGCTACGGTTTGGGAAGCGCATCATAACGGTAACAGCTCTTTCAGAACGCCAAAATTCTCGAGTTTGATCAATACGCGTAGGTCGGCAGGCGAAAAGGAAATAATGAAAATAAATTATACAAAAGCATTAAATAAACGTACAAAATAAATAAATAAATTATTTTGAATTTTAATATTTGTATGGTATAATAATCTACAAATCTATAATATATATTAATAAATTTCCAGCGCAGACCAGAGGACTAGTGCGCATGCGTAGTGGAGTTAGCCGCAACCGAACTCTACCAACCAAACAGATTCAGTCATGATAACCAAACCGGTTCGGTTGCCACAAACCAACGTTTGGTTCAGACAACCGAAATACTGCCAACCGAACCCAGTTCAGTCAGGACAACCAAACCATTTCTTTGCGTGAAACTCGGGACATATGGACACTTTGATAAATTTTCATTTCTAGTTGGGTAAAACGAAATTCGATAATACCTCATTCACAAACATGAAAGTGTGACAAATTAATACCATGTCTACCGAACTGTACTTTAATTAGTACTGTACTTGGTAGTTGACATTTTAATAGACATAATTATAAAATATATAAAACGTTAGATAATGATTAATGAAAAGTTGGGTAAAACGATGTCGAGGACTCGGTCAGTCACGGCCAATCAGAATACAATTTCGTACACACACAGATACATAATTTAGCTTGAACAATTATATTAAATTATAATACATTACATACGATACACTTGCACGCTTTTAACAATATTAACGCTATTGAAAATCGGAAACGCTGTCGACGGGTTTCGAACCACCTAACCGAAGTTTAATGGGTTCTATCGCATACGACGTAAGCCTCACGGCTAACCTAACAGTTGGGATAGCGGAAAAACATCTCGACTATAAACTTGAAGTACGAGTACGTCAGGGCCGTGCAAGAAATATCTGGGGCACGTTTCAGCAAAACTGTTTATTGTAACATTTAATTCGTGAGCCGGTTTTTAAATTGATGAGAAGTACATAAAAACTTGGATGATTTTTTATTAAAAATTTTCTAACCTTGAAACCCTCAATTATTTTATTTTTAATATTTTAAATGTTTGCATCGTCTACATTTTTTAAAATCTTTTTGATGTAAAATATTCAAGCCATTAAAATTCAGCATTAAAAACCTGAAAATTAAGTTTATATAAAATCTGTGAAATCAAATTAGGTTCAAATTTCAGGAATTAAATCGAGTATACAAGCTAACACGCTTTACACGATTTATTAATTATATTGCATGAAACTTATGTACATAAAAATATCCGTAACACACATAACTTGAGAAAATTTTTAATATCTCTTCCTTGAATACTCAGGGGGCACATAAGTCCTAAACTTGTCCTATATACGCCTTTCGGCGGACGTCTTAAGAACGTCCTGAGGACCTTTGAAAGGCATGAAAAGGTCCGGAGGATGTCTTAAAGACGTCAAATCATATGACATAGAGATACATTCGAAGGACGTCTTTAGAACGTCCCGGTGCCCACTGGGTAAATCTTTATTCAAGATTTGCAATTAAAGATACTTTAATTTTTAATATGTGCAATTTATCATGTAGTTTTGAATGCTTTTTTACATAATTCAATTTTAAATACTCACAATTAAACACTCTACAATATTAAAAATGTATAAATAAAAATGCTGGATAATTTTGAAGATCTAAACTTAAATTTTCAACTCTACGTCTTTCAAATTGAAGACATTTTTATTATTTATCATCAGAATTGAAACTGTTTTAATGGTGAAACTTGCATAATTTTCAACGTTCAATTTGAAAAATTAAAAACTTTGCAATTTTAAAGATGTATAAATAAAAATTCTTAAATTTGAATGAGTTTTAAGATAATTAGTCAAGTTTCAATTTCCAATTCTTCCAAATTGAATAAGTACCGATTTGCAAACTATAAAAACTTCAATTAATTTGTCTGAGTAATTTTTGCTAATAATTAATTAAATTGATTTATTTTTGAATTCAATTAAATGGTACCGTATTATTAAACTAAAATTTTGATTTTACCATTTACATTCTAAGTCGAAGGAGTGGCTAGATTCATTGGACTTCACCGATATTACATTTTCTGTAGAAATCAATGTTCTAAATTGAACATAGTTATTAAAATAATGAAAACTAAAATTTTTGTGTCGTTTTTTTTTTTAATTTAAAGAAATTTCGTTTGAGGAATTAATAGGTATTGTTGGATGGAGAACTTAGTTGGTTATACAATAATAAAAATTTTAAAAATGTGCCCCTTTTTTCATTAAACTTTATAGTCAAGTGTTGACTTAGCAACAGGAGGGTGTCGACTTTGCCCCACGATGTTTCGTGGGCCTTGACAGATTTTCCATCAGTTTAATTTTTTATAATAATTGTTAAACTAAGCATTTTTGTTTAAAATCACCAGTAAAATTTCGTAAGTTTCGTAAGTTTCGTAGTTTTGAATGTTTTTTTACTTCATTCAATTTTAAATAATTTCAATTAAACACTCTACAATATTAAAAATGTATTAATAAAAATGCTGGATAATTTTGAAGATCTTAAGTTAAATTTTCAACTCTACATCTTTCAAGTTGAAGATATTTTTATTGTGTATCATCAGAGTTGAAACTGTTTTAATGGTAAAACTTGCATAATTTTCAACGTTTAATTTGAAAAATTAAAAACTATTAATTTTAAAGATGCATAAATAAAAATTCTTAAATTTGAATGATTTTGAAGATAATAAGTCAAGTTTTCAATTCTAATTCTTCCAAATTGTATAAGTACCAATTTGCAAATTATAAAAAATTCAATTAATTTGTCTGAGTAATTTTTGCTGATAATTAATTGAATTGATTTATTTTTCAATTCAATATTTTTCAAAATAGTACTGTACTATTCAACTAAAATTTTGATTCTGCCATTTGAATTCTAAATCGAAGGAGTAGCTAGATTCATTGGACTTCACCGATACTACATTTTCTGTAAGATTTCATAGAAATATATTTTATTCTCTTGAATACAAAATTTATAATTGTTGAGTAATTGTCAAAAATTTAATTTTTTACCTATGATGCGTTATAGATTCAACTGATTATTGCGTATTTTACTGAGAAGTTTGTACACATATTGCCAATACATGCTGAAATTTTTTTCGATATGTAGAATAGTTTTTAAAATTGGACCACTTATGACATTTATGAATTTTCATTCATTACACTCAATACCTAAAATTTTTAAACTATTTAAGATATCAACAATTTAAATTTTTAATTGCAAATTTTTATTTCAGAAAGGAATAAGGTACAAAAAAGTGATGATCATGAGGATATAAGGTTTTAGGAATATAAAGAATTTATTTTACTGAACAATTTTTTTCATTTCTTACAAATAATAAATTTCTTCATAAATCAATTAAACCCAGTTTTTCCTACTAAATACGTGAAAAACAATTTTTTCATCGCACTAAACGGAAGAAAAAGCTGAATACTTTAATGAAATCTAATTTTATTTTGCAATTTTACAAACTAATATTTCTTAATGAATACAAATGACAATGAGGACTGTAAGTACGTTGAAAATTGAACACCTTTTTCCAAATTAGAAAATTGGTGAATATCTTCGAGGTGCTCAGTACTTGCATAGGATCCTGAAAGATTGTGGGGGCGATGGAAGATCCTGCGTGACTATCGGTTGGATTGAAGTTATTTTCTAACTGGTCTCTAACCGGTTCCTGAAAGACACTTGATACTGGTGTGTACTTTAACCAATCCTAACCGGGTTCTATCCCGCGATCGAAAAGAGGAATTAAATATTTTCAAAGACCAAAGTTAGGTTCTTGCTGGGCTTTAACCGGTTCCTAAAAGGCACTGGGCATTGGTGTGTGTTCTAACCGGTCCTAACCGGGTCTACCCTAAATTTGGGAACTGAAATTAAATATTGTCAAAGGCTGAAGTTAGTTTCTAACGGGTCTCTAACACGTTCCTAAAAGGCACTTGATACTGGTGTGTACTTTAAACGGTCCTATCCGGGGTCTATCCAGCGATCAAAAAGATAAATTAAATATTGTCGAAGACCAAAGTTAGTTTCTAACTGGTTCTAACCAGTTCCTAAAAGGCACTTGATACTGGTGTGGATTTAAACCAGTCCTAACCGGATTCTATCCAGCGATCAAAAAGAGAAATTAACTATTGTCATAAGACCAACGTTAAGTTCTTACTGGTCTCTGACCGATTTCCAAAAGGCACTTTACACTGATGTGTGTTCTAACCGGTCCTAACCATGTTTCATCCAGCGATCGATAATAAAAAAAAATTTTGTCAAAGAACGAAGCTAATTTCTAGCTGGTCCCTTAACAGTTCCTAAAAGGCACTTGATAATGGCGTGTACTTTAACCGGTCCTAACCGGGTTCTATCCGGCGATCGAAAAGAGGAATTAAATATTTTCAAAGACCAAAGTTATCTTCTAACTGATCTCTAACCGGTTTTCAAAAGGTATTTAACACTGGTGTGTGTTCTAACCGGTCATAAACGGGTTCTATCCGGAATTTGGGAACAGAAATTGTTGAATCTGAATCTAATTTTTTCACTTACATGTTAATAAAAGTTTATTAGGGCTTATTATGCGTTGAAACTTACATGACACATTAAAATAAGTCTTTCTTTTTGACAGAAATTTGTTTTTACACTATAAACTATGGGAATTGTATCTGAAATGCTTTTTTTGGATAAAGACTTATTTTTACTATTTATCACTGTTTTAAGCTGCACAAAACAAATGAAAAACACTTTTATGCAATATATCCTAATGTGACATTTCATGGTCTCGTGCTTAGAAGTAGGAATTTGAAAAAGCATTAAATTTCTATAAAATTCTCGTAAAACCTAAACTGATTCTTTTATCCTTTCACTCTAAAATTCAGGAGACGCAATCCCTAATTTTGAATTAAAATAATCATCACTGTTCAAATTTTATCATGAACGTGTGCTACTTTGACTTGAATTTCGGATTTAGCAGCTCAAAGTACATAGGAATAAAATGGTCTCTGAAAAAATTCTTAAACTTTTCTTTTTGATTTTTTTGTGAACAGCCAAACAAAATAAGAATTCAAGAAATTTTACGGAGAACATTGTATTTCAATGTATTTTGAGGTTGTGAATCCCAAGTTGAGGTTAAAATAGCAATTTGTCCGGTAAATTGAGGACATAACACCCAAAAAGCGTTATTTTTAATTTAATTTCGGGTAGGAATCAGATAAAATCTGGGCAAAAGTATTTTATGGGCTCAACTACAAATCGGGTATAAATATCGCTTGATGTCGCATAGAAAACGGTTCGCTGACGGTTACAAACTGTGGAAGAAATTGGGATAGAAACAGTTTAAGAACCTGGTAGAAATATTTTGAGGACCCAGTTACAAAACGGTTAGGTGACCGTTACAACCCGGGAACGAAATTCGAATCTGGGCTGATAAAAAATTGGTAAGGAATCGGGTACAAATATTACATGATGCCGGATAAAAACCAGTTAGTTGCCAATTACCACCCATTGACAAAGTAAGGTGAACGATCGGTTAGGACCGGTTAATAACCGGGTAGGAACATTATGAGGACCCAGTTACAAACCAGTTAGGTGACGGTTACAACCCGGGGATGAAATTCGTATGAGGGCCACTTAAGAATCGGGTACAAATATTGCAGAATGCTGCCCTAGTAAAAATGCCTAATAAGTTATCAATAGAAACTGTTCAAAACCATATAGGATGCAGATAGCTTTCTATGTGGTCTTACGTGGTTTTAAGAGACTTTTTATTTGAATATAGTTTTTAATGGCTTGTATTCGGCAATTATACGGCTACTGGAACCAAAATTAACTTGAATTTATTTTCTTAATAGGCTCTATTAGGCACTGATGTGCTTTTAAAACACGACTGTAAATATTACAAAGTATATGGTGTGTTCAAAATTTGAAAAGAATTTTTCTTAAAGACCGATTTAATTTAAAATCATTCAAGTACATTTAAAAATCATATACAACAAATCGAGCTTCAAAACCTTTTTTTCCTAATTTCTAATGTATCGAATGAATGCCGTCAAGCATTCATGTTATCGCACTCAGCGTGGCATCGTAACTATGGGGATTAGGCCTTCGACTTATAAGCGTGCGGTGCGTGCGTTCGATTCTCGGCGCTTGCGGATATTTTAATTAAACTGCGTTTGTCTTTAGTTATTAGTAATAAGCTTCTCTAGGCAAATTTAAACAATTACTTTAGTTTTAGAATAAAGTGAGGAGTATAGTTAAGAAGAATTGACTGACAATAAAAATACGAGAAAACGGAGGAGAGTTTGTCAGAGCCCAGGGGGGAAAGTCGGATTCTAGCCGGAATTCACGGCCGGCGCAGTACCACGCCAGCTGTAATTCAGAATAAATACCAGTACTGTCTGTTAGTACCGTGCCAACCATCGGCATAGTACTGGTTTACTACTGGCTTAGTACTGACTGTCATTACTGGTAGAATACCGACGCAAGAATTCCGCCAACGGTTGGCGCAATACTGGTTTACAACTGGCTCAGTACTGACCGTCACTACTGGTGAAATACAGGCACAGAAGTGCCGCAACGATTGGCGTGATACTGGTAATCAATTGGCGCAGTACTGATATGTATTACTGGTAACATACTGACACAAGAGTTCAACCAACGGTTGAAATTATACTGGTTTACAACTGGCCCCATACTGACCTTTATTACTGGTGTAATATCGGCACGGGTGTTCCGTCAAGGTTTGGCGTGATACTGATATACTACTTTTGCAGTACTGATACGTATTACTGGTAAAATACTGACGCAAGTGTTTAATTAATGGTTGGCATCATACTGGTTCACAACTGGCGCTTTACTGACCTTTATTGCTGGTGTAATTTTGGAACAGGTGTTCCGCCAACGGTTGGCGTGATACTGATATACTACTTTTGCAGTACTGATACGTATTACTGGTAAAATATTGAAACAAGAGTTCAACGAACGGTTGGCATCATACTGGTTTACAACTGGCCCAGTACTGACCGTTGCCACTGGTGCAACACCGGCACAGGAGTTCCGTCAACGGTTGGCGTGATACTGGGTCGACTACTGGCGCAGTACCGATATGGATTTTTGGTAAAATACTGAAACAAAAATTTAACCAACGGTTGGCGTCATACTGGGGTACAACTGGCTGAGGAGAGATATGCGTTACTGGTGAAATGCTGGGCCTGGCGTTTTCCCAGCGATTGAAGTAGCCGTGGCCACATACCAACTTTAAGTGCTGATTGACAACCGACATAAGAGTTCAGCCAGAGGTTGTCGTGATACTGAGTCTATTACTGACGCAGTACTGATACGTATTACTGGTAAAATACTGACACAAGCGTTTACTGGTTAAATACCGGAATCGGTGTTTCGCCAGTGATTGGCGTAGTTCTGGCCACATAATAACTTCAAGTGCTAATTGACAGCCGAGATAAGAGTACAGCCAATGGTTGGCGTGATACTGTGTCTACTACTGGCTCAAGAGTTCAGCCAACGGTCGGAATTATACTGGTGTACTACTGCCTCAGGAGTGGCATACATATCTGGTGAAATACTGGTACTGGCGTGTCGACAGCCCACCAGTACAGACTGCCTGTGGTTCGCCCAGTACTGGCAGAACGTTGGCTACACGACCGGGGCGGTGCTATGCCAGCAGTATAGAAATAGACTTAAAAAAAAAACGTCTATAAATGTTGTCAGGATGTTTTGATATTTCGAGAAACTGACTATACAATTAAGGTGAAAACATTTTTTTTCTATTACTTTTTTTAAGGAAAATATTTTAAGTTCCACCTTCATCACAAATTTTAAATGTTCAGAAAATGTTATTATCAGAACTTTTAAAATGGTCTAAAACGACAAAAAATAAAATATTACACGAAGAAAAATTGTAGTCGATTTAAATTGTTTATTTAAAAATTACTTTATTTATATTTCCGTGAACAGTTAGTTTATTTTATATCTATTTGATGTCGTATGATGATAAAAAGATTAACGAGAAAAAAGAGTAAAAAAATTGTTGTTTTAACTTTTCTGAACTGTAGCTTATGCGGATGGCTTTTTTATAGATAGATTTAGGTATATAGATATAGGTTCGAAACCCCGTAGCGTTAGAAATATTATTTGTAATTTAATGTGTTAAAATTTAATATATGTATTCATTCTAAGCAGTGGCATTAACATGTATTGACAAAATACCCGCAGTAAATTATTATTTATTTTTTAAATAACTTTTTTGATATATCCTTAGATTATAGAAATAGTAGGTGTTAAAATCGAACGAATAGTTTGAAAATTATTTTCTTGTAATCATAAATAATATTCGGACGATATGCAGCCGTATGATGATGAGTGGATGGTCTTTTAAATAATTAAATAATTTTTTATCATTCTTCTCAATTAACTCCGGCATTTTCGTACGGCAGAGGTTTGCCAGTACTGATAGTCACTACTGCGCCAGTACTTACAGACCAGTACCGCCAATCATTACAAGCCAGTACCGACATAGTACTGTCCCAGTACAACTAGCCAGTACTGGAACTCCGCAAGGCGGCACTGGGTCAGTACTGGGCCAGTGGTGTATTTCTATCTGGGATACCTTCTTTATCACTTGGAGCCTGACCAGTACCTGCCCAGTACTAATCTGCAGTAGCGGCCCAGTGATGAACTTCAGTGCTGGCCCAGTACTAAAGGTCAGTACCTTGTCGAGTTCGCATTATTGATTGAGCCAGTACTAAGCCAGTACTAACAGAGTGTGCAGAGCCAGTACCAAATGTAAGTACTAGTCCAGTACTGGCTAAATACTGCAAGTCAGTACAGAACATTGTTATCATTAGGGGTTTTACCGGAAGAAAGCCAGTAGTCCTGTCAGTATTCTAACAGTAACACGCCAGTACCGAACTCCAACCGGCGGTACTGGCATGGTACTGTGGCGGTGGTAAATTTCGCCCTGGGAGGATTCAGAAAGGTGTAAAATCTTTAGATTTAACTTTTGCAAAGAAAATGCATTTTACATTTGGAATCCAGATAGAGACCGGTTAGGGTCGGTTAATAACCGAATAGGAATATTATGAGGACCCAGTTACAAACCGCTTAGGTGACCTTTACAACCCGGGGATTAAATTCGTGTCGGGGTCGGTGAAGAACCGGTTAAGAATCGGGTGCAAATATTCCAGTATACCGGATTGATACCGGTTAGGTACCAGTTACAACCTGGGGACAAAATCCGGTTAGAGACCGGTTAAACCCGGTTAGAAATATTATGAGGACCCAGTTAAGAAACGGTTTGGTGGCGGCTAGATCCTGGGGACGAAATTCGGATAGGCGCCGGTGAAGAACCGGTTAAGAATCGGGTACAAATATTCCAGTATACCGTATTGATACCGGTTAGGTACCACTTACAACCCGGGGACAAAATCCGGTTAGAGGCCGGTGATGGCCAGTTAGAACCCACTTCTAACCAGATTCTAACCGGGTTTCATCCGATATTTTGAGCAGGGATTTGAAAATCTTTACTGTACATTTAGAAAATTTAATCTACGTTATTAAAGTTTACCGAACTGACATTTAATCTTTAACATTTCGCAAAACACAAATTATCCACATATCCCAATTATACTTAAAAGTTCGGTAAAGTTTCTTAACCAAATTTTCTCCGTGCATGCTCACAAAAAATTCGCAAAAATAGCCTATTTTTGTAGCTTACCAACTAGACTACACCCTTAATGTGCATATGAAAGGGTTGAGATTCAATATGAAATGGATTTTTTAAAAGATCACACCCAATGGTAAAAATATGATGCGCACATAGCAATTTTCAATGAGCGTGAATCTGCCAATTTTAGGTTCCCGCAGGTTGAGTTTAACTGATGAGTGGAATATGCCGATTAAAATTTTTAAGAATTAATTATTTTGAATGAGCAGTATGAAGTGATAAATTTGAATAGGACAATGATTATTAATCTAAAATTAAAGAAATTAAAATCAAATAATATTGTAATATATTATAATTGATGCAATTTATTTATAAATTCAATGATTATTAAGTTGTAATTTTCTTTTTACAATGGTTTTGATAGATTATCCTGTACAGGAATTATAATATTTACACTGAATTAAGTTCCAGTGACATTCAACTTCTTCAGTGCACATGCTAATGGCTACAGGGAGTCTACGTGTTATATAACCTACAGATTGTAACGTATTCATTTTTCAGTTTCAGTGATAACGAGTTTTTATAAATGCAAATTAAAAGAAAAAATTCAGCTTTTAATGGGAAAAATATATAAATAAATTTTTAACATTCTAAAGTTGTGTGGTGCAAATATGTGAAAAAAATGTTCAACAAAATAAAAAAAATTCCTGAAAATACACGGAAAAATGGACTGTAAGATGTACAATTTCGAACAGTAAAGCTAAGGTTTAAAGCGTACTCGCTGTGAAATGAGCAGTTTTCACATTATTGAATGCAGTGTGAACCAGTAATCTGAAATTATACTAGTCGAAATTCCATTTGTACCAACACATAAAGCAGCTATTACAGTTTGCCATTGTAGAGTGGAATAGCGTTGGTAAACACTGCTTAAATCACTGCTTCACATTGTAAAGTTTCACTTAAAAACTGGTAGACCTTACTTTTTCCCAATGTGAATTATAAATGGTGAATTATACAGTTTAAAACTTGTGAGCTATCCCCTTTCATACTGCGATGGGTAGTGGGATACAAAATAGATGGTGCAGTTTGCAATAGTAATCCGGTATACCAATATAAGGCCTCACCCCGCACCAATTTCGCAGTATAAAATTGTAACATCTCCTGTTTGGTTCGGCCGCGAGGTAGGTGGTTGAAGTCTGAAACAGAATCAATACGACGATTCAGCAAAAGCCTTGTGCACCCTAAGAACACGGTGCGACCCAAGGACTACCGCCTTCTGCATTTTTCCCGCAAGTTTTTTAGCATATTCTTGACACGCAGGGATGCTTTTTAGGTCATTAGCGATTGAAAACTTGGCACCTCCAAGAGCGCCGATGATAAGGGCGATTAGTTTAACAGAATATTCCGCGTGCAATCGTTGCAACTCCCTTATAAGGTCTCGATACCTATCTTTCTTTTCATTCTCCTTGGCTATGATGTTTTTGTCAGCTGGTGCCGAAAATTCGATAACGAACATAGTTCGCTTATCGAAGTCAAGAAGAACCATGTCAGGCCTCGAGTCAGAAACAGAAAAAATTGTCGAGAATATAAAGTTCCAGTATATGCGGCACTTCCCAATCTCGACAATTGACTCGATTTCCCTATGAGCATTTAGAGGAGTGATATTAAGGTTAATGCCATAAGAGTGACAGAGATGGTAATCAAGCACTCTTACTGCCGCAATGTGCCTTTGAATGTAGGTCGTTCCCGCGTGAATTGGGCAACTAGATAGTATGTGAGCTAAATGCTCGGGGTATGCATGGCACGCCCTGCAGCTATCATCAGGAATGTCTTGGCTCAAAATTTGGCGACGGTATGTTAAGGTGAAATGACACCGTCTTGTCATGAGAAAAATGAAACCGTCCGTACCAGACTTCAATCCGGGCGATTCAAGGGAAGCAAACGTTAGCTCACAAGACATTGACTGATCCTTCACATTTCTGTGGAAGATACCGTGCATCCTCTTATCGAGGAGCTGTTCACGAAAGTTTTTCTCTTATGTTTTCTTAATCCGGGGTTTCAGGAGTGAGTACTCGATATAGATAAGATTTGATGCATTTTGCTCACCCCTAATACTGAAGTTAAGTCCGAGTGTTTCAGCAAATTCTGCAAAAAAATTGCCTTTAAAATCTTTCAGATTTTTAAATAATTTTATAAATCTTTTTAAATTTTTGAAATATTTTTGCCATTGTAAACTTCCCGACATAATGAAATGCTGAAACCTGAAAATGCCGAATTTAAAAATTCTGGACAGTTTACAACATTATCGAATTTGAAAGTTCGCGAATAATAAAATTCCAGGCCGAATGCTGTCTAATGATAAAATATACAAACTAGAAAATTCCCGAATTGCAGAAATTGAGAAAACAGTTTTGTGATCAATATTATTTATTTATTAAAAACACAATAATAAAATATTTTTATTATAGAAATTTGGTTTAATGTTTAATTTTTTTAAATTATTGTTTTAATTAAAAATAACAATAATTGTATAAAAATTTGATACAAACATAAATTTAAAACACGTGAGCTTCAAATGATACAAACTTTGCAGGATTCAATGCAGACTGATTTAACACGACTTTTATTTTTTTAAATAATAATTTTATTTTTATGTTTTCTGTGATATACAAAAATACAATACACATGTTCAATCAACTTTTTTCATCCAAAAATACATTTGTTCAATTATTGTTATTTTAAATTCAAACAATAATTTTTAGAAACTTTAGTCATTAAAAAAGTTTTTCCTTTGGTATAAATATTTTATTATTCTATTTAAAAAAATTTTTTAACAAACTATTTTTTAATTCTTCGAATTAGGGAGCCGTCTAATCCGGATATTCTATAATTCGGAAATATTCTGTCGGCAATTCTCAAATTCCGTAACATTGTAGATTGTCGAGAATTTTCCAATTCGGGACTTTTATATTTTGACAATGTGATAATTTCGGAATTTTTACAGTGATGTGGGAATTTTATTTTTCGGAAAAAGCGAATGCAAAATCCCGAAAAGTAAAGTTCCCGACACTGTAAAATTCATAAATTGAAAAATAACAAAATAATAAAATTCCCGAAATTATGAAAGTTCCGAAATATAAAAGTCGAATTGGAAAATTCAAGAAAAATAAATAAAATTGCGGACAATAAGATATTACCGAATTAAAAAAATTCCCATAGAAAATGTATTATAAAATATCCGAACTAGAAAATTCCTGAATTTAAAAAATTCAAAAAATTGTTTCTTAAATATTATTTATTTATTGAAAATACAATAATCGAATATATATTTCTGGATGCAAAAATTTGTTTGAAAATGTGCATTGTATTTGAAAAAAATATAAAAAACTTCTGAGAAATCGAATTTTTTATTAATAAAAAAAATAATAAAAATAAATTTTGACATAAATCGTTGTTGAATTGAATCCTGCAAAGTTTGTTTCAAAAATGTTATTCTGTAGGTACGAAGAAAATTTAGACAGAACATTTTTTATTTCAAAGCGCACGTGTTTTTTAATACAATTTTTATAAATTTATTATTCAGGTGCCGGAGATTTCATTTTTTGGGATTTTTCATTCATCCCTTTCGGAATTTTTTTCAGTGGTCCTATATTTTTATACCTCCTCTTAAAATTATGTAATTTTTAAAAATAAAAAATCAACATTTCAAAACATTTCAAAATTATCAAAAGTATCAATTCTCTTTTAAATTATTTCAAATCATTTTAAGTTATTTTAAAATTTTTTCGGAACTTTTAAATGTCTTTTAGACTGATTCCCATTTTTCCTAACATTTTTGTAAAATCCTGCACACAAAATTGTTTTAAGAGCTTTCAGATTTTTTCTAATATTTTAAATCTTTTAAAATGTTTTGAAATATTTTTAAACATTCTCTTTGACTTATGTACTTTTTCGAAATAAAAAATCATTTTTAATCTACCCAGAAATTTATATTTTCTTCATAATATTTCAAAATTCTTGAGAAGCTCCAAATTTTGTTCTTTTCTTTGAAACATTCAGAAACCTCCAGCTTATTTGATTTTTTTCTAAATTAATGCTTATTTAACTATTCTTTAAGGATCAAAATGAAATACAAATTCGAAATACAAAAAAAATAAAATAATTATAATCGTAACATTCAAAGTTTAAATCTGTCACTCTGAAATTGTGACAATTCATTTTCAAATTGTCTGCTATTGAAAATTGTTTTTTTTTTAAATTTCCAAATAAAATAGATTAAAAATGGAATGATATGTAAATAATAAATAATAAATAATAAATAATAAATAATAAATAATAAATAATAAATAATAATATGTAAATTATATCATTTTGAACAGATCTTGAATCACCTTGTAAAATCAATCAATGTTAAATTTTTAATACTCGAACTGCAGTTCAATTTTCAAATTTACTTTCATTTCCCGATTTGTCCCGGTCGTAAGTATAGCTCAATATTAAGAACAACTTTCATTTTTTTGAAATTGTAATTTTTCGGTTCTAAATTACGGCACAATAATTTTATTCTTTGAAAGATTTTCTAGAAATCTTGTTGCTAGTTTTTGCATTCTCATCCAAAATGAGAAGGTATTAGTTTTTTATGAAAAATGATTTTTTCTTGTTTAATCAAATGTCGACGCTTTGAGGCCCCTTGAGTCAGAAAAACAAGTTTTTACGTCGGGGTCTGTTTGTCTGTCCGGCGTCGTCGTTGTTGTCTATATACCGGGTAACTTTCGAAAGACTGGTCCGATTTGATTGGGTTTTGACACACTGTTTGAGGGACCAAAAAGAAAGCTCGAGTTCGTTAAATAGCCATTTCTGATAAAAATCCAAAAATTTGGAGCTTTTTAAAAATTTTTGACACCACTTTTTTTCAAAATTTGAAAATTTTATCCACAGCCAATTAGTGGTACAAAAAATATGAACAATTTATCCTTACAACTTTTTTTGATAAAATCAAACTTACCAAAGTTAAAGGATTTTCAGAATTAAAAAAACCCAACGAAAATGGACATTTCAAGCAAAAAAAGCTTAATATGGAAAAAAGTCAAGAGGCGAAAAACGCTACTTCTTCAAGGCTCCATGATTATTTTGTCACATTCTCATCCATAATGAGAATTGTTTTATGCGAAAAATGACTTTCGCGAATTTCATAAAATTTCGACGTTTTAAGGCTCCTTGAATCAGAAAAACAAGTTTTTACGTCGGTATCTGTCTGTCTCTCTGGCGTCTACGTCGTCGTTGTTTTTATTGTTGTGGTTGTCTGTATATCGGATAACTTATGAAAGAATAGTCGGATTGGATTGTGCTTTAAAACATGGATTTTTTATTTTAAGAATTGTATGTAAAAATGGTACTATTTTTATTTTTATAACAAATATTTTTCTAAAATTAAATTGTTGCAACAAAAGTGTTTCGAAGAGATTTTTTAAAAATCTTTCGGGGAATAAAATTAGTATTTATAGGTCGACAAAGGTTTGTTTACTTTAGCAAATTTGGCAAAGAAATCCATTCTATGGTTTGACAAATATTCTTTGTAAATCAATATTTTTCACAGAAAATTACCCCGAGTGACCTTCAATTATAATTTTATAAACGTGAAAAACCCACATTTCAATGTTTTCTACGAAAAACACAATCACTAAGTTACAGGACGAAATTGGAAACAATAAGAGTCAACTTATTCAGGAATAAGTTTTTTGAAAAAAATGACCTTGAGTGAACTTTTAATACATATTTGTTAATTTTTACAAAAATCAGGCGATATTTTCTTACAACAACAAAAAATTGTGGGGGGTGACAAATGATCAAAAAATAAATAAAATTTGAAGTTGTACGATTTTAATTTGTAACGAAATAAATTGAAAGGTGTCAATCTAAAATTATCGAACACTTTCCATTCAAAAATTCAGATGACATATTTAAATAGCTTTATATTTTAAATTATTGAATATACTGAAGACTACAAATTTAAAACGTCTCAACTATTAAGGCTTTAAATATTTTTGAAATTGCTGGTATGGAGACTAAATAGCACTTATTCTTTTATTAAGAAATCACAACCAAAATTGTTTATAAAAGTTTTTAAAAGAGTTTTAAAAACCTTAAAAAAGATCAGAGGTTTTAATAGTTCAATATATGTGATAAAACCTCTGTAAATTTGAAATGAGTTTATACTTTTTCACGTTTGAGCTACAATGATTCAATTTTAGAAGTTATAAATTACAATCGTGAAAAACAAATAAAATGTTGTAATTAGTTTGTATTTAAAACAAAAAATCTTTTTATACTTCAATCTAAATGCACTTGCAAACATTTAATTTGAAATGCGTTGAATTCAAGGTATATTTCAAAAAGAAATCTGAAAGCAAAGGATCGACTTTCAAAAGAAGCGAAAGAAAGTGACTCGCTAGATTGCAAATGAAGATGGAAAATGGTGTATTTTCGCATTTTTAAATTTAAAATTTAAACTTTTTCGCGTTGTAACAATTTCGAATCCCAGAATGTTATTTTTGTCCTAACCTATAACTTATAACGAAAATTCGGAACATTCAAACAATAAAGCTGTATTCTGAAAATGAAGCAATTTTAACGTTAAAATTCAAGTTCTTAAACTGAAGGCCTAAAAATTTGCAAATTTTACAATTAGCGTTGTATAAATCGTATTGGCATCTTAAAAGAGTATACATAGTTCTTAAATTAGTTTTTAAATTTTCCGAAGTTTACCTTTTTTACATACCCAGATGTCAAAAAAGTCTACCAAATTTTTTCAAATTTTAATCACTTATTTTCTAAGAGAAAATCACCCCCGTTTACCAGTGACTGAAATGGATTAGAAAAAAATCGCCAAGACCCAAGGACAAAAATTGGATGTCCAGCGAATTTTTAAATTTTTATTTGTGATTATTTTTAACTTTTTGATATAAAAAATTTCCATACAATTTTTTTTATTAATACTGTAGGAAAAAATCAACAAGATCGAGCGCCGAAATTATAATCAGAGCAAATTTTCTGTAATTCTATGGGGACAGCTGAAATATCCCGAAAAATAAAATTCCCGACGCGGTAAAACTCTCTGTCTCGAAAAATTCAATTCCAAATTTAATAAAATTCCTGAACAGTTTATAATATTAACGAATTTGAAAATTCCCAAATAATAAAACTACCCAAATAAAATTGTTTCTTAATCAATATTAATTATTTATCAAAAATCCGATAATAAAATATTATTATCAAATAAATTTTTGTTAAATATTTAAAGTGTTACAAATTATTGTTTGAATTTAAAATAAAAATTATACGAAAAAATTGACCGACAAATTGATATTCAAAAACACGTGTTTTTTAATTAACATTTCGATTTTTCGGAAGAACTGTTGTGATTTAAAAAATACTATATACATTTTCAACCAAAATATCTTATCCAGAAATATATTTTGTTTTAATTATTATTTTTAATTTAAACAATAATGTTTAAACACTTCAAACATTTAAAAAGTTGTTTCTTTGGTATAAATATTTGATTATTTCAATTAAAAAAATATACTTGTCAAAGAAAAATGTTTTCAGCACTTGTTTATCTCGAAATGTCTTTCTATAATAGTTTTTTTAAAAATTAAACATATGATTTTTCGAGACAATTTTTTTCATAATTGAAAAAAAGACTATGTACCGAAAACTTGGATCAAGCTTCAGATCTGAACAAATTCAGTGATACATACATGTCAAACTTTTCTAACCTCAAAAAATCTCGCTACTGTTTTACCGTCATATTGTACGAAGAATGAGAA
>NC_046658.1:38590971-38594432 GCF_010883055.1 Belonocnema kinseyi
ATTCCCCACTCTGATGCCCCGTACCGTATCTACGTTTATAATATCTTTTTCTGACATCACTGGGGATTACTGGTACTACCGAGTCTGTCGCAGGCGGTGGTCACTCACAATGGCGAGAGTGTCTGAACATACTTTGGTCCCGTTAGGAGTATACGCCAGATGGCGCAGCGATTGCGCTCCCCACAACTCACCAGTGATCACAGCTCTGAAACGAGACGTGGTCCAATGCTATGACACGTCTATGTCCGTGTGAATATGGTAGGAAACGATATAAATGCCTGGGTTACGCGCGCAACCCATTTCTCCTCTTCTGAATTTGAAAACTCGAAGGTGCACGATTGCCCTTCGGAACACTTCGGCTCTAGAATCTAGAATTAAACCGAAGGGCCTATGACAAAGCTACCGAACGCGTCCTCGGGTTGCGGATAGAGGGTCCCTATACCAAGGGTTTCTTCTGAATATGGTTACAAAAATAAATAGGCAGTCGCGGACAATTGTCCAGGGGTGGTCCTGAAGGAATTAACCCCCAAGCGGAGGTGTGAAAACAATGCTGAAAGCTGAATGGCATCTGGATGAGGTGTCTAGAACGATGACTCTGGGATACCGGGCGACCTCTCAGAGTACGTAGCCTTATCCCTGCATGCGGGGCTCTACAAGAATGGACGAACCCCTTTCCCTAGCTTCTCGTGGGAAGAACAATGACAACACTAAACATAGTTGTAGTAAGTGCGGTTCAAAACAACAGAACGCGCAGGGCTCCCGACAATGGGTCGGCCAACAACGCCGACCAATCTAGAGCTGGGGGAGTCAATGGAAATGGATTCAATGCGATGGATCGGCGGGATCTCGCGACCTTTGGGTGGACGGAGCGACTGAATCACGACTTGCTAGAGTGCTACGATGCGAGTGTGGCCCCTAAACGGGGTTACATGGCACGGCTGCATGTTCTGATGTGCGAGAGCTTTGGCCGATGCGAACCGTAAAACAAAACCAACGGTTGATCATAAGACCAAAAGACGAATACATCAACTTTCCATAAAGATAGGCTGGGCAAGACAGTACGCGTCTCGCATTCAAAATGTGATTGACTACATCACATCTGGCAGGAATTTTACCGCCAAGGTTCGAAAGTTCGCGCGTGAACTCCGGAACCGTTATTACACACTTAACAAGTCAAAATTGCTGAGCATCAGGCAGCATATTGTTGGGAGAATACGGATACTATCTGACGCTACGAGAAGTCTAGAGCGGAGGGAAAGGTGGGTCCGAGAAAATCGACAGTTTCTCTCTGACCCATCTCGACTCTTCCAAGACCCTCCGGTTACTGTCGAACACCCACCCAAACCAGAGAAGGTCGAAGTATTTTGGAGAGAAGTCTACGAAGTGCAGCATAGAGTGGACGAAGACTCAGAAAATATAAATAGCTTCAAGGAGTTATGTGTTGCCCTCATAACACCTGATAAAGAATGCCCACCCATCACTACCGAGGAAGGTGAAAAAAGTATTAAGAGGGCTGAAGAACTATTCCGCACCTGGACCAGATTGTATCAAAACCTTCTGGTGGAAGAAGTTTTCTTCAACCCATCAGCATTTAGCCCGTATTTTCACCTCATATTTGAAGTCGAAAGAGCCGATTCCGGAGTGGTTGGTGGAAGGGCGCACAATACTCCTGCCGAAAATAGGCAACTTAGCTGACCCGAAGAATTACAGGCCAATAACTTGTCTGAACACACTTTATAAGATATTCACAGCTATCCTAAATGATAGGATTGTTCGGAAAATTGAACCTGTGTGGCCAGAAATTTACGAACAACGAGGCTCAAAGAAAGGCGTATCCGGATGTCAGGAGAACCTGCTCATCGATAAATGTGTCTGTAAAGATGCAGCATTCTGCCAGCGTGACCTATCGATAGCCTGGATTGATTATCGTAAAGCTTTCGATTCGACCTCCCATAGACTTATCATCTGTCTTTTGGAAATCTTAAAGGTTCATCCGCAAATAGTTAGGTGCATAGAGAAATTGATGCCGCTTTGGAAAACCAGATTTACTATCTCATCTGGAAAAAATCGTGTGACAACTAACAAGGTCACCTTTCAGAGAGGTTTCTTTCAGGGCGACACCATGAGCCCACTCCTCGTTTGCCTTACATTATTGCGACTATCTCTAGCACTTCGCCATTCCGACGGGTACTTGTGCGGCAAACCTGCAGATCGAAAGTACAAGGTCACTCATGTATTTTACATGGACGATCTTAAGATCTATGCTAAAAACAAAGTGCAACTACATCTAGCTCTAGGGATTGTCGAACGATATACTAAGGAAATTGGAATGGAATTTGGGTTAGATAAATGCGCCAAGGTTTATTTGAAGCGAGGAAAACGTAATGGCATCCCTGAAGATCCTGAGCTCGTTGATAGAAGCGCTATACGACACCTTTGCGCTGGAGAGACTTATACATACCTGGGCGTGCCACTGATCCGCATTCAGGATGTGACATCTATAAAGGATACTCTCCGAAGAAGATACAAACGTCTCATCCGACAGATTTGGTCTTCCGAACTGTCGGCGAGGAACAAAGTATCTGCAACGAACATGCTTGCCGTCCCGGTAGTACTCTATTCATTTGGAGTAGTTCCATGGACGAAGAATCGCCCGGATTGAAGTCTGGTACGAAGGGTTTCATTTTTGCATGCCAAGACGGTGTCATTTCCACCTTAACAGACCGTCGCCACATTTTGAGCCAAGACATTCCTGATGATAGCTGCAGGGCGTGTCATGCACACCCCGAGCATTTAGCTCACATACTATCTAGTTGTCCAACTCACGCGAGAACGACCTACACTCAAAGGCACAATGCCGCACTAAGAATGCTTTACTACCATCTCTGTCACTCTTACGGCATTAACCTTAATATCGCTTCTCTAACTGCTCCTAGGGAAATCGAGTCAATTGTCGAGAATGGGAAGTGCCGCATATACTGGAACTTTATATTCTCGACAATTGTTTCTGTTGCTCACTCGAGGCCTGACATGATGACAAAAACATCATAACCAAGGAGAATGAAAAGAAAGAGAGGTATCGAGACCTCATAAGAGAGTTGCAATGATTGTACCCGGAATATTCTGTTAAACTAATCGTCCTTATCATCGGCGCTCTTGGAGGTGCCAAGCTTTCACTTGCTAATGGCCTAAAAAGCATCCCTGCGTGTCAAGAATATACTAAAAAACTTGCGGGAAAAATGCAGAAGGCGGTAGTCCTTGCGTCGCACCGTGTTCTTAGGGTTCACAAGGCTTTTGCTGGATCGTCGTATTGATTCCTTTGCAGACTGTAACCACTTATCTCACAGTCGTGAGACGTGGTTGTAGCTGAAATTTTACCGCGATTTCGCTGGGAGCGGATGTAATTTTCCAAATTAGCACCCGCTCCTGGCAAAATCCTGCGATTGTCCTTATGACAAATT
>NC_046658.1:38594532-38597017 GCF_010883055.1 Belonocnema kinseyi
TAATATTATAATTAGGTTATATTATAATAGTGATATTTTGTTGAAAATGTAACTATTTTGTAAAAAAGTCCTCTTTTCTATGAAAAGTTCAACTACTTTGTTAAAATTTGTATTTCTTTTATTTGAAGGTTCATCTCTTTCGTTGAAAATACAGGTTTGAAACTGACAATTAATCTATACCATTTTTGGTTAAAAAATCATGTATTTTGTTAACAATTCGTCTTTCTTTGTAGAAATTAAATTGCTTTATGGAAAATTTCTACTTTTTGATTCAAAATTACATTTTTCGGTTGAATTATCAACTGCAAATATTTTTTGGTTGCTAAGTCGTTTCATTGTAAATGCAACTATATTGTTAAAAATTAAAATCATAATTTTTGGGTGGAAAATTTGATTATCCACTTAAAGTTGAACTACTTAGTAAAAAAATTTATATTTTCTTATTAAGGATTCATAGTTATAGTTGAAAATTCAACTATTTGCCTTTAAATTAGGTTAGAAATTCAGCTTTTTTGTGGATAATACTCTTTTTGACTTTAAAACTAAAAAATTTATTAAAATTAAATTCATCTTATTTAGTAGAAATTTAATCTTCTTGGTAGAAAATTCATCTGATTGGTTGACAATTCAACAACTTTGTTGAAAATAAATTTTTTGCGTTAAAAATTATTTATCTTAATCTGAAAATGTAACTATTATAGGATTGATTAAAAATTAATCGTATAAATTGTATTTATTTGTTTTCGATTATGACTTGAAATATTATTTCAGTATAAAATTTTTTTATTTTTAACCCATTCAATTTGAAATTTTTTAATTAAAAAAAGGAAATTTCGTTAATTATCAGCAATATTTGACCGTGTATTTAAAACAATCCATTACAAACAACTGTTAAAAACTATACAAATTTGAACAGAATGGTTCGAAATAGCCTTGAATTGTTAAATTTGTAATGAGCTAAATTTTAAGTTTAAACGCTACAATTTTAATTCAAAGAAAGATTCAGAATTAATTTAAAACTTGAAATTATTTCAACTACTTTGAAATACGATTTAGACTTTTGCAGATTAAAAAAAAAACTTTTCGAGAATTGTACAGTATTTAAAAAGAATAACAAAAATTGTTATAATTGCTAAGAACATTAAAAATGATTTTTTATTTTGACAAATAAATTTTAAGTGAGTATTTAAAAACATTTTAAAAATTAAAAAAAAAAGAATCCGGAAGATCTTAAGGAATTTTTTTTATTTTGCAGTTTTTTTAATTTTAGGAAAAAATCTAATTAACAAAATATATCAATTTTTAACCCAAAAGTTCACTTTTTAACAAATTATATTAATTTTCTATCAAATAAATTGAATAGTTCAATTTCCAGATAAAATACAATTAATTTTTAATCAATCCTAGAATAGTTATATTTTCAGATAAAAAAAATAATTTTTAATCGAAAAAATAAATTTTCAATAAAGTTGTTAAATTCTCAACCATTATCATGAATTTTCGACCAAGAAAATTAATGATCTACAAAAAAAGACAAATTTCAAACAAAGCACATTAATTTTCAACGAAATTATTTAATTTTAAAGTAAAAAAAACGAATTATCTACAAAAAGTTAATTTTTTTCAGCGAAAAATATGAGTTTTCAATCAAAGAGTTAAAATTTCAACCAAATAGTTAAATTTTTAACCATAATTATAAAACCTTGTTGAAAATAACAGTATTTTTTTTACAAAGTAATTCAACTTTTTGTGAAATAATCGACTTTTAAGCCCAAGAAGATGTACAGTTCATATTTCAACCAAACAATTGCATTTGTGACCAAAAATGATACATTATCAACCAAAAAGATTAAATTTCTACCAAATAAGGTCAATTTCCAACAAAACATATGAACTTTCAACAAAATTATTTAATTTTAAAGTCAAAAAGAGTATCATCTAAAAAAAAAACTGAATTTTTAACCTAAAAATATGATTTTTCTACCAAAATTTTGATTGTCGACCAAATAGTTTAACTTTCACTTACAGTTGAAGTACTTAGTAAAAAATTAATTTTTTCTTATTAAGGATTCGTAATTATATTTGAAAATTCAACTGTTTGCCTTCAAATTAAATTTTTTGTTAAAAATTTTACTTTTTTGTTAAAATTGCATCTTTGGGCGTTAAAAGTCAACAATTTGATAGAAAGTTAAACTATTTGTTCGACAATTAAAATTTTGGTTGAAAAATCATAATTTTGGATTAAAAATTCAGCTTTTTTGTAGATGATGCTCTTTTTGTCTTTAAAATTAAATAATTTTGTTGATAGTTCATATATTTTGTTGAAAATTGACCTTGTTTGGTAGAAATCTTTTTAGTGGAAAATGTATCATTTTTGGTCAAAAATTATGGTTAAAAATTTAACTATTTGGTTGAAAGTTTAACTCTTTGATTGAAAACTCATATTTTTCGCTGAAAAAAATCAACTTTTTGTAGATAATTCGTT
>NC_046658.1:38597117-38612178 GCF_010883055.1 Belonocnema kinseyi
TTATTGGTTGAGAATTTAACAACTTTATTGAAAATTTATTTTTTCGATTAAAAATTATTTTTTTTATCTGAAAATGTAACTATTCTAGGATTGATTAAAAATGAATCGTTTTTATCTGGAAATTAAACTATTCAATTTTTGGTTGAAACTTTATCCTGTACATTGTATTAGTTAAAACATCAATTATTAGGTAGTAAATTAATTTAATTTGTTAAAAAGCAAACTTTTTAGTTGAAAATTGATATATTTTGTTAATTAGATTTTTTTCCTAAAACTAAGAAAATTGCAAAATAAAAAATTTCCTTAAAATCTTACGGATTCGTTTTTTTTTTAATTTTTAAAATGTTTTCAAATGCTCACTTAAAATTTGTTTGTCAAAATAAAAATTTTTTTCAATGTTCTTGGCAATCACAACAGTTTTTGTTATTCGTTTTAAATACTGTACAATTCTCGAAAAGCTTAATTTTTTTTTAAATCTGCAAAAGTCTAAATCGTGTTTCAAATTATTTGTAATAATTGTAAGTCTTACATTAATTCTGAATCTTTTTTTTAATTAAAATTGTAGCATTTAAACTTAAAATTTAGCTCATTACAAATTTAACAATTCAAGGCTTTCTATTTCGAACCATTCTGTTCAAATTTGTATTATTATTTAACAGTTGTTTGTAATGGATTGTTTTAAATGAACGGTCAAATATTGCTGATAATTAACGAAATTTTTCTTTTTTTAATTAAAAAATTTCAAATTGAATGGGTTAAAAATAAAAATTTTTTAGACTGAAATAATATTTCAAGTCATAATCAAAAACAAATAAATTAATTTTCTGACAAATAATTGGTGTTTTAACTAATACAATTTACAGGATAAAGTTTAACCAAAATGAAATAGTTCCATTTCCAGATAAAAGCTGTGATAAAAAATTGAATTGGACAAGGAAAAAACGAATTTTCAACAAAATTGTTAAATTTTAAAGGGAAAAGGTGAATTTTTGACCAAGAAGATTAATGTTCTATAAAAAAAAACGATTTTCAAACTTACCAATATATACGATTAATTTTTAATCATTCCTATAATAGTGACATTTTCAGATAAAGATAAATAATTTTAAACGGAAAAAATTTATTTTCAACAAAGTTGTTGAATTGTCAACTAACCAGATGAATTTTCGACCAAGAAAATTAATGATCTACAAAAAAAGACAAATTTCAAACAAAATACATGAATTTTCAACGAAATTATTTAATTTTAAAGTCAAAAAGACGAATTATCTACAAAAAGTTGAATTTATTAAGCGAAAAATATGAGTTTTCAATCAAAGAGTTAAACTTTCAACCAAATAGTTAAATTTTCAACCATAATTATAAAACCTTATTAAAAAAAACGTATTTTTTTTACAAAGTAGTTCTACTCTTAGTGAAATAATCGAATTTTAAACCCAAGAAGACGTATAGTTTCTATTTTAACCAAACAATTGCATTTTTGTTCAAAAATGATAAATTTTCACCCAAAAGATTAAATTTCTACTAAAAAAAGTGAATTTAATTTTAATAATTTTTTTAATTTTAAAGTCAAAAAGAGTATTATCCACAAAAAAGCTGAATTTTTAATCTAATTTAAAGGCAAATAGTTGAATTTTCAACTATAATTATGAATCCTTTATAAGAAAAAATTAATTTTTTTTACTAAGTAGTTCAACCTTAAGTGAATAATCAAATTTTCCATCCAAAAATTATGGTTTTAATTTTTAACAATATAGTTGCATTTACAACAAAACGACTTTGCAACCAAAAAAGATTTACAGTTGATAATTCAACCGAAAAATGTAATTTTGAATCAAAAATTATACATTTTCCATAAAGCAATTTAATTTCTACAAAGAAAGACGAATTGTTAACAAAATACATGATTTTTTAACCAAAAATGGTATAGATTAATTCTCAGTTTGAAAAATGTATTTTCAACGAAAGAGATGAACTTTCAAATAAAAGAAATAAAAATTTTAACAAAGTAGTTGAACTTTTGATAGAAAAGAGGACTTTTTTTACAAAATAGTTACATCTTCAACAAATAATAAATTTTTTAATCAAATAATTGAGTTTTTGTCCAAACGAGATGAATTCCAAAATCACCAATTTCTTTAATTTCTTTCAAATGCGGATCAAGATTTAAATAAGACTATTATAATATAACCTAATTATAATATTATCATTAAGAATATATATATAATAGTATTAATATTTATATAATTTATATTTTATACTTGAAGTAACGTAACCTCAAAATACACGCATTAAAGAGGCGCGCAAGTATTCAAATCGTGAGAATCGCCAGCCCAGCATCGAAATCTGGAAATATTAAAATCCCAATCTCTTCATTTTATTTCAAAGCAGATAGAGATATAAATAGAACCGCCGAAGTGTTCCGACGGGCAATCGTGCACCTTCGAGTTTTCAAATTCAGAAGAGGAGAAATAGATTGCGCGCGCAACCCAGGCATTTATATCGTCTCCTACCATGTTCACACGGAAATAGACGTGTCATAGCATTGGTCTACGTCTCGTTTCAGATCTGGGATCACTGCACCTCACTCCGCTAGTCTAAGTTCAATATCAATCAGGTTTAAGTGCCTTGTATCTTAAACTATTTTTTTAACTCCAATGTTTCAATAAATAATTTGTAGTAGCTGCTTTTGTTTTTACTTTCAGGTTTTTACTGAAGAAGATTAGTAGAACTATAATCATTCGATTCTTTTTTTAAGCTGGAAAATTAAATTTAAATTGAAATATTTATACACTTACAATAGATCTGAGAGTAATAAATCCATTACATTTTTGAGCCTCAGAACTTGGAAAGAAATCACAAATTAAATTAATGTTTAAATTAAACATTTATTTATTAAAATTGAATTTAATGAAATTGAAATATTTTCATCAAGCATTTGTAAATCAACCTGTTCATATAAAATGCGTAAAACGAAAAATAGAACAAAAATATATTCCTATATTTATTAGCCCTGGCTTACCAGCGTAACATCTTGACTGACATTTTGTCAACAGAATCCAAGCGATGCATTAGCGTAATTAGCTATAGCGTCGACATAGGCTTAGGTTTTATGTCGTTTAGGTAGTTAGGGTTCGAATTCCACGAGGGTGCGATTTTTCATAGCGTTTAAGCGTTCGATTAAGTTTGTAAATGACCGAACGTGTAAAATTGCATGATTTCACAAATAAATTGAATGCAGTTATTAAAAATAAAACATTTTTTTTGTAAATTTATCATTATATTACAATCATCTGTTTCGAGCTGTTGTAATGGAATGTCTACCGACGATTCTATTCTAGGGCATAACTGTGACTTTTGCTTGTTGATGCAAGAGATTTATAATGCGAAACTATCATTTTTCCTCCCAGAAGGAGCAAGGTTTACTAACCGAAAGTGTAACCTCTACTCTTGTGAGACACGCGCGCAGTGTACAATGCGAGCTGTATCTAGCGCTCTCTACAAAGTAGGGATTACTGGGTGACATTGTTAAATTATCACTCATCCCCGTTCGATCTGGATACGGATTTAAAATTTCATAGAGTAAATCTTGCACTTTGATTCAGTGACGTTCGCTAATTTCTCACAAAGTGTAAAAATTACTCTGTGGTTGCTCGAAAGGCTCCGTTACTGCCCCACAGAGTAATATTTCATCACTTTTCCGAGTATATCTTACAGCGTACCTTTTTCCATGTAAATAGTCATTGAACTATTTTTTAATAAATAATTTAAAATATTTGGATTAAATTTGTTTGATTAAAATTAATAATTTTCTATCGGAACTATCGTTCGTCTATCGGTTAATGCTGATTCATAATCGCTCCTGAATGGGTCCGAGAAAAAAATTACGTGGCCGATTAAAAAAGTTGATTTCTCATTCAATTCTCACTCTAACCTATGGGCGGCTATCTGGAATGCCAGTGACAGATACGCAATTCAGAAAACCTCAAAACCCATTCAAATGCAAGTGAATGGATTTTTATTTCCTGGGTATCTCAAAAGATAAAAAAAATCTTCATTTAATCCGATTCTTAAATACGGAAATTGTTTTTAATATTCTCGTACATTTATTATTCTTTTGAAATAAGTTTTTAAATATGCTGCTTAATAAATCATCACACATTATTATAATAATTATTATTAAAAAAGGATTGTAAATACGGCCTTTTTGGCCCCAGGAATCTAGACTTAGACAATAATTTTCTTTATGCATCAGATTCGAGATATAACCACAAAGAAAATACAAAAAATAAACTAATGAGATACAAAAAGAGGATTATAATATTGAAAATCACATTTAGGAACTTTAATTATTAATAAAAGAAGTATATAATTTAATAGAAATATACATTTTACTCTGAATGCTATGTTTTTTGTGCCTCCTATGTCTATCTTTTATATTTTATGACACTACTTATGACATGCGTTTTTTTACGAATGTTAATTTTGACACTGAAAAGGCAGTTAATCGAAATATACGATCTTTCGAGAAGCTCGCTAATATGAGACGAGATGAGATTTCATAAAAAAATCTGCCCGCTACGGGGGCACATTCTCATCGCGCGCGGCTCGCTTCGCTCGCAAGTTTGAGCCCGCCTGGGGCGCGCGACTATTAGTTCTCGCGCTTCGCGCTCGATGATGTATTTATCTCACGCTTCGCGCTCGATTATGTATTTACCTCGCGCTCGGTCTTTATATTTTCGCACATTCTTGCGCAAACATTTTAAAAATAAGATTCAAAACATCCCCCACTGTAATTTTGTGATCGTGAATTCTCTTTCGTTAAAAGAGCTTTGCTCAAGAGTTCTAGTGCACCTACGGCACGCGACTGATGGCAATCGCACTCCGCACTTGGTCTTTACATTTATACCGCATTCGTGGACACACCTTTTAAAATCAAAGGTCAACGGACATTCTCATCACGCAGTTCGTGCTTCGCATTCGATTTTGTCCAACGTGACAACTTTTCTACATTATACACAACACTTATATCAATTATAATTCAATTATAATCAAATATAATACATTTTTTATGTAACTCTGCCTGGGATTGATTATTAAAAAATTGCAAAATAAAGAGCAAGTTGTATTTATTATAATTATTTTCATATTTGTTTCTTATTTTGCATTAAATTGTATTCTAAGCTGCGCTAAAACATGTATCATTTCAATACATGGATATCATTAAAATTCATAACATGCATAAAAATTGAATCATACTAATTCTTATTTCCTTGTTTTTATAATTTTTTTTATTTTTAATCTTGTTTTTTACGATTGAATAAAAACTACTGCGCATCTGCATAGGGTCTAATACAATAAACTATATAGGGTCCTATGTAGGAGCCTGTGTCCTCTTTTCTGTGCTTTTTCCAAAAATTAAATTTTTTAATTTTTAATCTTATTTTTTACGATTAAAAAAAAAATCTACTCGTTCTCATCTAATCGTTCTGTCTCATTTTTTTCATAGCTTATGTCGAAAAGTGATTCATTATGAATTTGTAGTTCTTTCCAGGGCGCGCAATTTGAGCTTTTTAATTTTTTTCGTATCTTGCATAGTTTGACCAAAAAATGGAATTTTTGATTTTTCATTATTTTTGATACGATCAAATTTGGAATGTTTAACTTTTCGACCAAATTAAAAAAGTTGTTGTTATAATCCTGTAGGGCTTTCAAAAAGCAAAGTTTTTCTTTTTTTGACTTTTTTTCATATTATGCGTTGTTTGGCTTAAAATGTTCATTTCAGTTGTTTTTTTTTATTTGGAAAATGCTCTAACCCAGATAATTTTCTTTTTATAGAAAAAAGTCATGGGGATAAATTGTTTGAGTTTCTGAGTACTATGCACAACCGTACATAGAATTTTTAAATCTTGAAAAAATGTGCTTTCAAAAATTTTTGGTACGATCAAATTTGGAACTTTCAACATTTCGACCAAATTAAAATAGTTGTTATCATAATCTTGTAGGGCTTTTAAAAAGCAACGTTTATCTTCTTTTGACTTTTTTTCGTATCATGCGTTGTTTGGATTAAAATGTCGATTTTAGTTTGTTTTTTTGGATTTTGAAAATGCTGTAACTCTGTAAATTTTTTATTTTTCGAAAAAAGTCATTACAATAAATTGTTTAACTTTTTGAATACTATAAATAACCTGCAGAGAATTTTTGAATTTTGAAAAAAATGGTCTAGAAAATATTCAAAATGTGCCCACTTTTTGGATTTTCATCCAAAATGGCTGGCTAACGAACTTGACCTTTAGTTTAGGACACTTAACGAGTTTACCAAAGGGCAATCTAATAGATTAATTTTTATAAAAGTTATCGTGTTCACAGCAGACATAAACACAGAATACAAAAAGTCACATCCGTAAAAACCTGTTTTTCGGATTCAGGGGGTCTCAAAACGTGGACATTTGACAAAAACTGGGGGGCTCCAATTTTACACAAATCTAATATCTTCTCTGATGAAAATATAAAAAAGACGAGAGCTTTTCTCTTTGTTGCTCATTTCTCGTATTCCTCGCTCAAATGCAAAACTCACGGCGCCAAGCAGCCGAAAAATGTATTTGCCATGCATAGCCTTGATTAGGCAAGCTCGTTCGGGGATAAGGTAAGATTCCTTTGTACTATTGTACTAATCGGGTATCTACTGAATCATAGATCCATCTATAGCTTGTTTGTGCATGAAAAGTACGGCGCCCAAATGTCAACGTTTTTCTCAAAGCCACGATTTCAAATTAGTAGACACGATAACTCAAAACATCTCAAACCAACTCGAGTAAAAATTCTTCGACTTGGTTTCGACTTGAATTTCCCCCAATCAAGATATGCTCAAGTCGAAAATTTCGACTTCAACATGTCTCATTTTTGAGACGAAGCCAGATTTCAATTTATGTCTTGGAGAATATATTTAAATCTTGAGTTGAATTCTTATGACTTCAAGACGAGCGGTTTATAACTTTGAGGACATACCTGCCCGGACAAAAAGTTCATTCTGACTGTAATAATAACGAATCTCTGTAAATGATAAGATATATATTGAATCAATTCATTTACGGATTTTCATTTGTATTATATTTGTTTGGCTAAGATACCGAAAATGTTGTTTGTTTTTACGCATTTCTAACGGCTTAGGAAATCCTTAAAGAAAATTACAATTTTTATTTTTTTGAAGCACATTTTTTACATTCTAATCATTTATGATTGAGAAAGTATTAGAATTGTCGGAAATTTGACATCACACTTTTTCAACGGTTTTCCACGTTTCGAAACCCACTGAATCCGAAAATCAGGTTTTCACGATGGCGTCTGTCTGTCTGTCCGGCCGGCCGTTCGTCCGTAAACACGATAACTCTCGAAAAAATGAACGAATCAAATCCATATTTGGCACACTTTTTCCAGGTCCTAAAAGAAAGGATGAGTTCGTTAACCAGCCATTTTTGATAAAAATTCAAAAAGTGAGTGCATTTTGAAAATTTTTGGAGACCACTTTTTTCTGAATTTGAAAATTCTATGTACAAGTATTTATAGTGCTGAAAAGAACACACAATTTATCCTAATGACATTTTTCGATAAAAAGAAAATTCTCAGAGTTATAGCGTTTTCAAAATTTTTGTAATCAATCGAAAATCAAAATTTGAAGCCGAAAAACGCACGATATGAAAAAAAGTCAGGAGAAGAAAAATATTTCTTTTTGAAATCCCTACAAGATTATCATAACCAATGTTTGGGTTTTCTTCAAAAATCGAAAATTCAAATTTTAATTGCACAAAAAATAATGGAAAATAAAAAAATTCCATTTTGTGGACAAAACATGTAGGATACAAAAAAAGATGAATTAACATATTCTTGATAGGACGCGAACTTTTTGTTTTATTCGTGAAAAATAACGTTGAAAAAAGTAAAATAAAAAAATGTGTGGAAAAACGACGAAAGTTACGAGAAAAAAATCCAAAAAAACCTGTTTAAAAATGTATGTCGAAAATCGAGCGCGCAGCGCGATTGTCACGATGAGTATGTGCACCTCAAAACCTACAGAGCTTTGAGAAACTTAATCTTTGACTATACTTAATTAAGTAGACAATTCAGAATATGAAGACGCATTTAAATACTGCCATCTAAAAGAGATCTTTTTGATAAAGTTTTTTTCAAGCATTCCAAATGCAAAGAACAAATATCCGAGCGCGAAGCGCGAGGTAACCTATTACCGAGCGCGAAGCGCGAGATTCAACCGTCACGCACCCTAGGCGCGCTTAAACTTGTGAGCGAAGCGAGCTGCGCGCGTAGTGCGTGACGAGAGTGTGTCCGCGAGGCGGGCAGATTTTTAGGGGTATACTCGTTCAAGCCCAAAGATTCTGAAATTTCAAATTAAAACTACATAGTGTAATAATTACAAATCTTTCATTCATTAATTTTCAATCCTTCGCACCTGTTAACAGTCTCATTTCTGAGTCGAAAAAGGTTTGGCTTGAGACAAGTTTACGTCGACTTGGAATCAACATGCTGAGACCATAAAGGTAACACATTATCTTCTGTCTCGCCTCAGTTTTGAGACGTAGCCAGACGTCGACGTTTTGGATATGAACTCAAGACATCACCAAGTCGAACTCAAGTAAAAGAATTTTTATTCGCGAATTTACTTATTCTTGCATATCCAAGTGTTATTTTTCAGCGATCTACTTAGAACTGAAAAAAATGGTAATGATTTTGCTTAAACAAAAAGGGCAAAGTTTAGGGGCAAAAATGACATTCTCCACTTTTGGTTTACAGTTTTTTTTAAGTGTCTAGTTTTTCTTTTTTTAGTTCACCTATATTAGCTGTGAGTCTAATCTTTCTACATCTTTTTGTTTTTATGGTTTCAGACCATTTTTTTTAGAATTATCCTGTCAACAATTTTGCTTTTCGAAGCGGAGATGGTTTGATATCTTCCCTTATACCGACAATGTATGTAACTCTGCGAAACTAAACAATATATTTTTGAGTAATATGAGTTGATAAAATCAATCCTGAAATTATCTAAAAGATCCATTGTCGCGTCGTCTTTAAAATCATCCAACAAAATCAGTCTTATTTTCAGCCCTCCACACCAGACAACCTCCTAAAACTGTATGTAGGTCCCCTTCCCATTACCAAGTAATTGTGTGGGGGGTGTTAATATAGATTAGGGGAGAGGTACAAGGAAAATGTAAACCGCCAACGGGCACATCAGCAGATTACATTAAAACTAAAATTGAAAAAAAAAACATTTTGTGTTTAATCCACTTTATAAATAAATATTAAATATTATTATTCAACATTAAATATATTATGTTACACAGGTTGACTTACATCTTTGATCTCTAATAGTATTTCTTTTTAAATTTGGATTTCTCGTTCTCGGTCTTATATCTTTTTGCTGGGACACGTTAGAATTAGACTTTTCATTGGATTGCCAAAACCATTTTCTCTCCAACATCCTATCCTGACTTCGCCCATTACCATTCCACTCATTGAAATCTGCATACGCCCCAGATAAATATATTATACAAGACAAAATGAGAGTATTTCTCATCATAATGTGTTTTTTAAAAAGAACCAATTAAATTTAAAAATTACAATAATACGTCATAATGAAATATATTTGGTCACACTTTCATCAAATAAAAACATAAAGTGAAAAATGGTTCGTTTTGAAACTTCAACTTGAATAAAGTATTTTAAAATATTTCTCAAGCACAACGTGAACATTCGCCACGATATTTTCAAACTGACAGTTACACATCCCTACGTCTTTAATATATACTCTTGACACGTTTATATGGTCTGCTGACTTAGTCCAGCCGTAAACCAAGCGTAGATAAAATAGTCCCTCAAGACATGAAAAATCCGGGGAAAGTAGAGAAATTTGTTCAAAGAGCATGTATCGTAAAGTGCTCGGTTTTGTTCAGGTCTTCTGAGCCAAAACTACTTTCTTACTCTGTGAGGAGAGATTGAAAATTATGCCATTATCATTGTTTCTGCTTAATATACCATGATTATATTAGCGTTCCGAATAAAGGCTTTCGCTGGGAAATTTTTTGTAAACAAAAAAAAACATCAATATTATTCAATTGAGGGGGTACCCATTTTTGAAATCTGGTATACATCTTCGGTGAAATCCTTAGACATTTTTTAATCTTCAAAAACCCTTTAGACGCCCTAAAAATCAGTTTAAATCTTGTTCAGTCTCATAAAACCTTATAAAACTTCTTGAAGGATTTTAAGGTTGAAATCATTAAATTCTGCGGGTGCCTTTTTACAGAGCAGAATGTCAGTCAAAAAAAATCTGCCCGCTGCGTGGGCACATTCTCATCGCGTGCTATGCGCGTGGCTCGCTTTGTGCGTGATAATTTTGCGCTTGACGTCTTATTGATCTCGAACTGCACGCTCGGTTTTCATACTTCCCCCACCTTTGAGCTTGTATTCCATAACGTAAGAGCGCTCGGATTCCCTCTCCCAGGACCCCGTGCATGGACGAAACGCGGAACAGTTTCCGAAAATGACCAACTTGGGAAATTCACTGCACAAACAATATGACAATGTGCGGCTCGGCGGGCGACACAAGTTTTATTTAGGAATTTTTTGAAAGAAATTGATAGTTTTGTTACTAAAAATTAAAAATCGGAAATTTTCATTGTACCGAAATCACTGCAAATTGTTGCTAATATATGTAATACTACTTCATACTCATAATTAGATTCTTGCACGAATTTTTAAAACAATTTATTACTATTGTTAATTATATTCAATTTTGATAATGCTAGAAAGTTGCGTTTTTTTTTTAAATAACAACTTTTTGTCTAATTTCCAATTAGATGGAGGTGGATAATTATTTAAACCCGTGTGGAAAAATTGAGGGGGAAATCTAGGCGAGGCCTCGGCAGCCATGGATCCCTCCTGGCTGCCAGTATTAGCCCAGCACTGAATATCGCTACTGGCGCAGTACTGCCCAATCCGCAATTCACAATGCACCGTTCTCTCATACTCTAAATATATGAAATAAAGGTATTTAAAAACTAAATATGAACTGATTACGAATATTTTGATTTTAAATATTAATATTCCTATTTACAGTGAATACATATATTACATTTTTAAACATTATAATACAAATCAAATTTCTAACGCTACGGGTTATCGAATCTGTACATATATACTTTAATCTATCGCCTAGCAGTCGGGAGTCTTAACCATTGCGCTAAACCTACGATTTGAAACTCGATGAAAAAAACATCTTCACAAGTTACAGTTCAAAAAAGTTCAAGTACCATATTTTAAGCTCTCTTTTTCTAATTATTTATTATTATACTATGGGATATAAAACATTCGGAATTCTTTCTCACGAAATTATCAGTTCCTTTAAAAAAATGTATTTTACAAAAAATCAATTTACTCATTGAAAGTGATCAAATGTTTAACCTATCTATTAAAAAATGTCTGAAGCCACAAATCACTCGTGAAACAGGGCCCATATATTTGTCATACACTGCTTTGAGTTGTCAAGCGACGACGCTTCGCCGAGATTTTTGGCAAATAATTCATAATGTAAGTTAGCCGTGGGGTTTAGTTAGCCGTGGGGTTTAGTTAGCCGTGGGGCTTAGTTGTTAGGAATAAAATGCGTTAGTGCTTCAGGTGAGTTAGGTTCGAATTTCGCTGCAGCGATTCCGATTTTTCATAGCGATTTCGTATCTAGCAAATAAATTAAGTATATAATAATAAAAATAATAATCGTACGCGTTTTTCCGTATTTAATTGTATTTAATTTGTATATTGAATTCTGCCTTCTGATTCTTTCCATTTATTCAAACAAAAATATTAGTTACTACTATCGGCGAGAAAATTCGAGTCCTCTGACTTAGACGTTGAAAAAGTAACTGAAGAAAAAATGGTAGGTTAATAAAAGAGGTATCATTTTAAAGGTGCAAATGTTGTACGTTAATGAGCCGTAAAGTAATATTCCAGAAAATTGTTTGTACCTTACAGATCTGAAAATCTGATGAAAAGTAAGGAAATTTGATAGATTTTAAAAACAGTGAACTTTGAAGCATTCTTCTTTATTTAAAAAATAATAGGAAAAATCTGAAAAAATTCGTGGTGGTACTATAAACATTTCTGAAATATTTCCAGTTCTAACGAAGATAATGAAGTGATTTAAATTGAAGTTAGTTGAGCTATCTGTAATAATTTACAATTTGAAGGAAGTATGTGCTTATTATTGTCTTCGTGCAAATTGTGATATTTGAATTCAGTTTTTTATATGGGAAATCAAGTGCCAGGAACTAGCGTGGTGCCATTTTTTTCAGAGGATCGTCTTTGATTTTTCTCAGCCCGACCTACCCAACTTCTGCCTCCGAGCCTCACTCTGGCCTTCGAACCTTTTCCCTGTGGTGAGGAAAACCGACGACGATCCCCTGAAAAAACGGCATCACGCTGGCCTCTCGCACTGGCTTTCCTATATAAAAAAACTGACTTCAAATATCGCAGTTTGTATGAAGACAACAAGAAACACATACTTCCTTCAAATTTTAAATTATTACAGATAGCTTAACTAACTACCTCCATTTTTTTTCGATGGCAATCTGTTCAGAAATGTTTAAAGTATCACCATGAATTTTTTCAGATTTTTTCCAATCATTTTTTCAATAAAAAACTATGCTTCAAACTTTACTGTTTTTAAAAGCTTCCAAATTTCCATACTTTTCATCAGATTTTCAGATCTGTAATCTACAAACAATTTTTTGGAATATTATTTTTCGGCTCAATAATGTACAACATTTTCACCTTTAAAATGATACCTCTTTTACTATCCTACCATTTTTTCTTCACTTCCTTTTTCAACGTCAAAGCCAGAGGACTCGAATTTTCTCGCCGATAGTAGTAGCACGTCTGACTTGTATGACGGAGGCAAGAGTGTGGCCCAGAATCTGCTCCCTCTAGTCGATCAGACTGGCGGGAGAAATGATCAGACCAGACGAAAAACAGAATCTGCTGAATAAAGGAACCAGATTCTGGTATTTAGTTCAAACACTAGTAATTAATGTAGAAATTAATTAATGAATATTATTCCACGCTTCGCAGCATATTTCAAAAAAATATACAGGAGAGTACACGAATATGAGATATTCTCGTAATATGAATAAACGGGGTATCAGCTAAACTAAGAGACCCACTCTGTTGGTTCTGTCACTAACTTGCAGCCCTTGAAGAAAAAATAATTTCGTGGTATAGTCCATTTTTCATTGGGCTTTTAAAGATTATAGGCGAACTTTTTGTGAAATCGGTGGTGGTCAAGTTCTTGGAAGGGAATTCTTTAAACCCTATTTATTATTCAATAAATATGTATTTGGCAGTAAAGTTTGTCTAAAGTGATGGGGATTGAATAACTGAGTAGGAAAATATCGAGTGCAGAAGTTTTTCATTGTACAGGTCAGGCATAGTAAGTGCATAGTCGCACGGTGTGGTTCTCATAATATGAGATACCTGTGGTTATTAAAAACACTGTGGCTGCGCGGAGGAAATTGGTAACAAAAGTGTTTTTGACTACTGAAAAAACTAAATATATCTAAATAGCAGTAAATTTATGTTTCGTAAACATAGAATGAAGTTTTTCATTAAAAATAATACTTTATTTTGGATTTTATTAGCTATTTCCTGGGGTTCCTCATAATATGAGAATAGTTTGACGAGTTCGGAAAAAGCACTTTTTTACATTTTTTGTATTTTCAGCATAAACAAATTTTTATTAAAATTTTTTATTTGAGCTTCTTTTGACAAACTGGTATCTCATATTTGGGTACTCTCCTCTTCAAAAATTTTTGTCAGAAAATTCATTTTTCTTAAGCCGTTTTTTCCAAAATATATTTGCTATTTTACAATTAGTTGCCCTGCTATGAGTTCTTTGGGGGTAGTTTTCGTGGTTGTTCAGTTTTGTAGTATGGCGATGTGAGTGTTGTTTTGTGATCAACACGTGTTATGGTTCTCATCAATTTTCGATCTCCACATTTTTTCGAATTTTTGGAATTGAAGTACTACATATAAAGTATATTCAAGTATATTCAATTCTAATTATTATATATTATACAAATTACTTTAAAATGTAAGCTAATTTTCTTTTGTTAAAGCACCTTCGGCTTTAAATAACACATTATAATCACTCTGGGATACCGGGCGACTTTTCAGAGTACGCAGCCTCATCCTTGCATGCGGGGCTCCACAAGCATGGACGAACCCCTTCCCCTAGCTTCTCGTGGGAACAACTATGACAACATCAAACATAGTTGTAGTAAGTGCGGTTCAAAACAACAGAACACGTAGGGTTCCCGACAATGGATCGGCGGAACCTCGGGACCTTTAGGTGAACGAAGCGACTAAATCACGACTTGCTAGAGTTCTACGATGCGAGTGTGGCCCCTAAACAGGGATACATGGCGCGGCTGCATTCTCTGTGGTGCGAGAAACACCCGGAGCTATCGCACTTTTCGCAGCAACGTCTGCAAAGCCATGCCAAACTACTCCGAAAAAGGGGCTATGTAAGCGGAACGCCTACTCTACCACAGCTAGAACAAGCCGGCAACAGAGAAAGAGAGGCGACACTAAGACCAACCGGGGGCAGGCATCACATAAAGGAAGAGCGATGCTTTATGACCCAGAGAAACATCAACACCAAGGTTTCTCTCAAGCCTAAAGATCTGGCTGAAATGGATGACGAGCTTCGTGAAAATTTTCCGAAGAATCCGACCTCTGGGCTATCACTTATTGTGTGTATAATGCAGCGAGAGCTTTGGAAGATGCGAACCGTAAAACAAAACCAACGGTTGATCATAAGACCAAAAGACCAATGCATCAACTTGCCATAAAGATAGGGTGGGCACAACAGTACGCGTCCCGCATTCAGTGTGTGATTGACTACATCACATCTGGCAGGAATTTTGCCGCCAAGGTACGAAAGTTCGCGCGCGAACTCCGAACCCGTAATCACACACTTAAAAAGTCAAAGCTGCTGACCATC
>NC_046658.1:38612278-38617551 GCF_010883055.1 Belonocnema kinseyi
ACATCACATCTGGCAGGAATTTTGCCGCCAAGGTACGAAAGTTCGCGCGCGAACTCCGAACCCGTAATCACACACTTAAAAAGTCAAAGCTGCTGACCATCAGGCAGCATATTGTTGAGAGAATACGGATATTATCTGATTCTAAGAGAAGTCTAGAGCGAAAGGAGAGGTGGGTCAGGGAAAATCAACAGTTTCTCTCTGACCCCTCTCGACTCTTCCAAGACCCTCCAGTTACTGTCGACCACCCGCCCAAATCAGAGGAGATCGAAGTATTTTGGAGAAAAGTCCACGAAGTGCAGCACAGACTGGACGAAGACTCAGAAAATATAAATACCAGTTTCTATCAAAACGTTTTGGTGGAAGAAGTTTCCTTCAACTCATGAGAATTTGGCCCGTATTTTCACTGTATAACACACACTGTATAAGATATTCACAGCTGTCCTAAATGATAGGATTGTTCGGATAATTGAACCTGTGTGACAAGAAATGTATGAACAACGAGGCTCAAAGAAAGGCGTAGCGGGATGCCGGGAGAATCTGCTCATCGATAGATGTGTCTGCAAAGATGCAGCATTCTACCAGCGTGACATATCGATGGCCTGCATTGCTTATCGGAAAGCTTTCGATTCGACCTCCCATAGACTTATCATCTGTCTTTTGGAAATCTTAAAGGTTCATCCGCAAATAGTTAGGTGCATAGAGAGATTGATGCCACTTTGGAAAAACAAATTTACTATCTTTTCCTGGAAGAAATCATGTGACAACTAACAAGGTCACGTTTCAGAGAAGTGTCTTTCAGGGCGACACCATGAGCCCACTCCTCTTTTGTCTTACATTATTGCCACTATCTCTAGCACTTCGCCATTCCGACGTGTACTTGTGCGGCAAACCTGCAGATCGAAAGTACAAGGTCACTCATGTATTTTACATGGACGATCTTAAGATCTATGCTAAAAACAAAAAGCAACTACATCTAGCTCTAGGGATAATCGAACGATATACTAAGGAAATTGGAATGGAATTTGGGTTAGACAAATGCGCCAAGGTTTATTTGAAGCAAGGAAAACTTAATGGCATCCGTGAAGATGCTGAGCTCGTTGATAGAAGCGCTATACGACACCTTTGGGCTGGAGAGACTTATACATACCTGGACGTGCCACAGAGCCGCATTCAGGATGTGACATCTATAAAGGATACTCTCCGAAGCAGATACAAACGTCTCATCCGGCAAATTTGGTCTTCCGAAATGTCGACGAGGAACTTCTGTTCCGCGACTGTGCATCGCACGCCGTCAAGGTGGTCGCGGAATATTGAGTCTTGAATGTCTTCACAACAGGATTATTCTGGGTACAGCACATAGAGTCGCAAATGGAAGAGACCCTCTTCTTAAAATAGTCAGGAATCACGAAGAAGTGGACAAAGGACTTAACCTCAGTATTAGGGGTGAGCAAAATGCATAAAATGTAATCTATTTCGGGTACTCACTCCTGAAAGCCCGGATTAAGAAGGCACAAAAGAAAAACTTTCGTGAACAGCTCCTCGATAAGAGGATGCACGGTATCTTCCACAGAAATGTGGAGGATCAGTTTATGTCGTGTGAGCTAACGTTTGCTTTCCTTAAATCGCCCGGATTGAAGTCTGGTACAAAGGGTTTCATTTTGGCATGCCAAGACGGTATCATTTCCGCCTTAAAAAAAACTATCTAGATGTCCAACTGGTGCGGGAACGACATACATCTAAAGGCACAATGCGGCCATAAGAGTGCTTTATTACCATCTCTGTCACTTTTACGGCATTAACCTTAATATCGCTCCTCTAAATGCTCCTAGGGAAATCGAGTCAATTGTCGAGAATGGGAAGTGCCGCATATACTGGAACTTTATATTTTCGAAAATTGTTTCTGTTGCTCACTTTAGGCCTGACATGGTTCTTCTTCACTTCGACAAGCAAACCATGTTCGTCATCGAATTTTCGGTACCAGCAGAAAAAAACATCATAGCCAAGGATATATACGTATATATATTTATATATATATAATTAAAAATTTGTTATAAAGACAACCGCAGGATTTCGCTGGGACCCAAGAACTACCGCTTTCTGCATTTTCCCCGAAAGTGTTTTAGCATATTGTTGACACGCAGCGATGCTTTTTAGGCCATTAGTAAGTGAAAGCTTGGCACCTCCATGAGCGCCGAAGATAAGAGCGATTAGTTTAACAGAATATTCCGGGTTCAATCGCTGCAACTCCCTTATAAGGTCTCGATACCTCTCTTTCTTTTCATTCTCCTTGGTTATGATATTTTTGTCAGCTGGTGCCGAAAATTCGATAACGAACATGGTTCGCTTCTCGAAGTCAAGAAGAGCCATGTCAGGCCTCGAGTGAGCAACAGAAACAATTGTCGAGAATATAAAGTTCCAGTAAATGCGGTACTTCCTAATCTCGACAATTGACTCGATTTCCCTAGGAGGATTTAGAGGAGCAATATTAAGGTTAATGCCTTAAGAGTGACATAGATGGTAATAAAGCACTCTTAGTGCCGCATTTTGCCTTTGAATGCAGGTCGTTACCGCGTGAGTTGGACAACTAGGTAGTATGTGAGCTAAATCCTCAGGGTGTGCATGGCACGCCCTGCAGCTATCATCAGGAATGTCTTGGCTCAAAATGTGGCGACGGTATGTTAAGGTGGATATGACACCGTCTTGGCAGGCAAAAATGAAACCCTCCGTACCAGACTTCAATCCGGACGATTTAAGGAAAGAAAACGTTAGCTCACAAGACATTGACTTATAGATAGATAGATAAGATAAGATAAGATTTGATGCATTTTGCTCACCCCTAATACTGAAGTTAAGCCCGAGGGTTTCAGCAGCCTCCTTCGGTGCTTTGTACAGAAACGCTCCTTTGCCCACTTCTTCGTGATTCCTGACCATTTTAAGAAGAGGGTCTCTTCCATTTACAACTCTATGTGCTCTGCTCAGAATAATCTAATCCTGTTGTGAAGACATTCAAGACTCAATATTCCGCGACCACCTTGACGGCGTGAGATGTACAGTCGCGGAACGGAAGACTTAAGATGCATGCTTTTGTTCATATGCATAACCTTTCTTGTTCCGATATCAAGGGATCTGGGCTCGTTCTTCGTCCATGGAACTACTCCAAATGAATAAAGTACTACCGGGACGGCAAACATGTTCGTTGCAGATACTTCGTTTCTCACCGACAGTTCGGAAAACCAAATCTGCCGGATGAGACTTTGTATCTGCTTCGGAGAGTATCCTTTATAGATGTCACATCCTGAATGCGGCTCTGTGGCACGCCCAGGTATGTATAAGTCTCTCCAGCGCAAAGATGTCGTATAGCGCTTCTATCAACGAGCTCAGGATCTTCAGGGATGCCATTAACTTTCCTCGCTTCAAATAAACCTTGGCGCATTTGTCTAACCCGAATTCCATTCCAATTTCCTTAGTATATCGTTCGACAATCCCTAGAGCTAGATGTAGTTACTTTCCGATAATCAATCCAGGCCATCGATAGGTCACGCTGGTAGAATGCTGCATCTTTGCAGACACATCTATCGATGAGCAGGTTCTCCCGACATCCCACTACGCCTTTCTTTGAACCTCGTTATTCATACATTTCTTACCACAGAGGTTCAATTGCCCGAACAGTCCTATCATTTAAAATAGCTGTGAATATCTTATAAAGTGTGTTCAGACAAGTGATTGGCCTGTAATTCCTCGGGTCAGCTAAGTTGTCTATTTTCGGCAGGAATATTGTGCGCCCTTCCACCAACCACTCCGGATTAATTACTCTTGTAATTAATCAGAAATAATTTTAATTAACGTAATATAAAGTAAAGAGAGTTGGCATGAGTGAAGACGTAATATTTCTTATAAACGAAATGTTTATTAAAAAAAGTCAACCCTAATAACTGTTACATCAGTCACTGACAGCTACGCCCTAATTATTGGATAAGTTTTTAATATAAAAATAAATGCATCTCATCAGACAGAATGTACATCAATATAGACGAATTTCAGACTCGCGCTCCCAGCAGTACACTTTGCGTTGCCGAAACGCGGAAAGATTTCCAAAAATGTCCAACTTAGGAAATTTACTGTGCAAAAAATATGACAATGTGCGGCTCTGTGAGCCGCAAAAACTTTATCTCGAATTTTTTTTAATCAAAATGATAGTTTTATTACTAAAAATTAAAAAACGGCCATTTTCATGGTACACTGGGTGACTTTTTATTAGAATAAATAATAAAACTGAATAAGAACTTAGTATAATATCGTTCCAAATTAGGAAAAACTGGGCTTGCGCATCAAAAATTAATATAGCTCCTAGAAGCAAGATAACTGCAGACTAGCGCACAGTGGTCTGGAATAGGAATTTACTGTTCATAATCGCCCACATAACCGATTTAGAAGTTTTTTTTTAGAAATGCTCAGCAATTAATTTTTAAGAGAATTGTAATTTGCTTTTTTTAATTTTTTCACAGAGCAACAATATATAAACAAATATAGTGACAAATTGACCATTTTAGCTTTCTGAATTTTTATCAAGAAAAAATACAGATAGAAACTCACTATCAGCCAGAATTATTGCACATGCATTCATAGAACATAATTAATTTTAATAATACTTAACTTAATTATTATAAACAATTTCTATAAACAAATTCTTTTTGAACGAGTTTTTCTCATAGCTGAATTGATTTTTCTGAACCAAAGTGATTCACAATTGTCTTTAAAGCCATTTATATACTTTAAGCTTCATCAAACATAAACAATATAGATTGTTTATAACAATTTAGTTAAACAAGTCTCCTAATCGGCCATTTCCTCGTAGAAAAAAATGTTTTTTTCTTCAATAATGATTAGAGTGACATTTATTGCGGTGACTAACCAACGAAATTAAATAAAGAATGATTTTTATGATTGTTATAAACAATTTTTTTAACAAAACTATTTGTTATCTGTATTTTTTCTTGTGATAAAAATTCACAAATCTAAAATGGTCCATTTTGTCACTATATTTCTTTAGATATTGTTTCTCTGTGAAAAATTTTTCATAAAAGCAAGCCACAATTCACTTAAAAATTAATTGCTGAGCATTTCCAAAAAAAAACTTTTAAATCGGTTAAGAAATACGACCTGTGGGCGATTATGTGACGTACTGGACCGTCACGTGTCGTAATTGAATGAACAGGTGTAGTCAATCTTTAGTAGTTATCCGCGCGCATATTCAAATAGATATAGAATATGAT
>NC_046658.1:38617651-38628664 GCF_010883055.1 Belonocnema kinseyi
TTAAGTTCTCTTTTAAACTAAAATATTTTTGTGTATCATTTCAAATCACATCAACTAGCATTGGAATATTCAATTATTTTATTTAATTAATTTCAATTCAATGAAAATTTCAATTAAACTCTAATTAAATTTTGAATAAGATCGGCGTTCGCGCCGTAACCCCAGGTGGGATATTACAATTATGAAGAGTAAATTCCTATTCCAGACCACTGTGTGGCGCCAGCTGGGCACCAGAAAAAGATGAATCTGTTTGCAGCCTGGCGCCCAGCTGGTTCCTCTTTGGCGTGCTGTTCTGTCACCACAGTCTGGTATAGTACATCCTGGCCCAGACTGGTCATGATATACACCAGACAAAATCAAAATAACGTAAAATGGTACTAAATATGTTTCTGTAATAGTTTTACACTATATTTCAGTCCTTTCTTTCTAAAATTGTCTGCTTTGCTTAAATTTTTTAATAATTTGTATAAGCTATAATAATTAAAATTGAATATACCCCCAAAGAACTTATAGCAGGGCTACCAATTGTTAAATAGCAAATATATTTTGGAAAAAACGGCTTAAGAAAAATGAATTTTCTGTCAACAATTTTTGTATATTTTTTTGAAATATGCTGCGAAGCGTGGAATAATATTAATTAATTAATTTCTACATTAATTACTAGTGTTTGAACTAAATACCAGAATCTGGTTCTTTTATTCACCACATTCTGTTTATTTATATGTATAAGCGAAGCACGAGATATGTGATTAAAATGTATTCGTTAAAGCCGAAGGCGCTTTTACAAAAGATAATTCACAATCCCTATATTATTGTTGTCTATGCTTTGTCTCTCAATTTTGAAAGGTCTGTGAACAAATGAGAGTGTGGATTCCATACACGGTAATAAGCTTTAAATAGAGAAAAATGAATATTTTTAGATATCAGCGTAAAAGTGAAGAATATTCTATTATTTTCAATGCTCGATTTTTCTATCTGTCTAAAATATCATTATAAGAAAAGGATATCTCAGAAACTAATTTATTTTTATTTCCATAGCGGCCGCCACATTGGTTCCTATTCCCCAACAGAGGACGTGTTTTCAATATATTTAATTCCTTATAGTAATTGTACCGACAGATAACCTCACAGATGTCTTCTATTCCCCAAAAGTTTTCAATTTTTGACATTATTTAATTCCTTCTAATCAATTTACAAAATATGTGTGATAAATTGTTTTAATTCCTTCATGTGGAATATAAGTTTTGAAAATTTAATTTAAATCAATTCAAGTCCGCCTCTCTTGCGTTAAAATTATTTTAATTCACACATTTAAATAGATTTCTTTGATGCATTTTTTAAGATGTTTGAATAAATTATTAAAATTTAAAGAAATATAAATTTGAATATTCTTCAAATTTATAAGTTATAAAAAAACTTAATAATGAAAAATAGGTTAAATAAATGCGTTCGTTAAAATTTACGAAGTCGATTGAGAGGAATAGGATTTACACTTTTTCTGTTCCCGCTGGGGGATTTTTAGACAGAGGAAATATTGCGTATTCATAGGAATACAAATTCTTAAGTTTTCTGAATTCAACGCTAATTACCGGGTAACGTGCTTTCCCGCCTAAATGAATGATAATAATAATACTACATGCATACATACACACATATGTAATATTATTATCATTTATTTAGGCGGGAAAGGACGTTATGGAATCCACACTCTTATTTATGCACATACCTTTTAAAATTAAAAGACAAAGCATCGACAACTGTAATATGGAGATTGTGAAATCTCTTTTGTTAAACATTCTTCGGCTTTAACGAGCACATTCTCATCGCGTATCTCGTGCTTGGCACTCGATTTTGTCAAGAGTGTGAACTTTTCTACACTATGTTCAACTCTATTATATCAAATGTATATTATATTTACGTCCATACTTCGGTCTGGGGCTGCTTATTCATATATTGCAAAAGGACGTACAAATTTAATTTCAATTATTACTGTAATATTTGTTTCTTATTTTGCATTACAAAAATTAAATTTTTTATTTTTATTTTTTACGATTGATCAGTTTACTATTAATACCATCTTCGTAAAACTTTTTTACTTTTTCACAGTGTTTTCTGGTAACGTTTTTCCAGGTTTTGAATTTGGAATATCTAATACACCCTCTAGTTTTCTTAATGCCTTAACTGATCTGGCCATTCTTTTAAAGGTGTTAAATTCTGAAGCTAGTTTCCGAATATTCCAGATTTCAGGAGTAATTGTAAGAATAGCAAGTCTCAGGGGATCCGTTTTATCCAAAGAAGCAAATTTATCCTTTAATCCATTTAACAGTTTTTCCAGTTGATCTTCCCTGAATTGTCGCGAATTCCTTTCTACATTTGGAACAAATTCTTGCTAATGACCACAAATTCGGGAATTTATTGTGAAAATTGTCGGTAATAACTCGTAAGTCTTTGCCAACGTGTCCGTCATAACCAAAGGGATTTCAGCATGTACCAGGCGTGGGCACTCAATGCTTTATAGATGTGTCGCAACAAAGTCGACTTTGGAGCCATCTAGCGTATACTCATATCCCTAAGATAAGATAATAGCTGACCGTTCAGATAATCGCGATAATGCGCAGATACTTTTCAGATAATGGGCTTAAAAACTCAATAAATTGCAGAAAAGAATATAAAAACAAGTAGAAACCATCAATAATTGTCAGAATAATTATTTATGCATTTCTAGTTGTTTTCGTACTGTTTTCTATATAAAAATGTGTTTTTATGAAGAAAGAAGATTGTGCAATTATTTTTGAAGTATGTTGCCGGTGAAAACAACAACGAACAGTTAACATGGTAACTTTTGGCCATTTTTCAAATTTTGAACTTCGACTAGCGGAGTGAGGTGCGAGGAGCACAATCGACGAGCCATCCTGGCGGACCGAAGGAACCGAATGGAGCCTCTACAAAGTACCCATACAGACCCTATTGGGTCCCCATTCGGTTCCTTTTTAAAAAACAAAAAAAAACAACAAAATAAACTTTTAAATTATTGAAATGCGGATTCTGCATTAAAATTCCCTATAGAAGGTCACGGAATAATCGCAACAGTTTTTTTGCAACGGTAAAAAGTTAAAAATATATATATGAGACGTATAACGCCTGTTGACTGCTACACTTCAAACGCATCATCTCTAAGAAGCAGTCAACAGGCGTTATACATCTTTTATAGTTTTTAAACTTTTTACCGCTGCAAAACAATATTGCAATTACTCCGTGAGTTTCCAATAGAACGCAGAATCCGAATTTCAACAGTTTAAAGGTTGATTTTGTTTTTTTTTTAGTTTTTTAAAGAGGAACCGAATGGGGATCCAATGGGGTCTTTACGGGTACTTTGTAGAGGCTCCATTCGGTTCCTTCGGTCTGCCAGGGCATCTGGCATATAACTGGAGTGTAACTGTTTGGTGTGGTATCGTTCATGGATATTTAGTAGGCCTATATTTTTTTGATCGCAATGTCGATAGAGATAGCTATTTACAGTTCCTTCGAGAGCTTCGTCGACCTATTCACATGAGCGAGAATTTGACTACAGCATGGTGGCGCGGACCCAGATTACGCTATTATCGTTAGAGATTTCCGAATGAAATTTGTCTTGGTCAGTGAATAAGTAGAATGGCTTTGAATGGCCGCTAAGGTCGCCTGACCTAGCGCCACCCGATTTTTATTTGTGGGGTTATCTACGAGGTGTTGTTCACCGTACGAGGCCTACTACGAGAGAAAAGTCGATTGAAAAAATTAGGACTAAAGGATACTCGAAATTCGACCAAGCAACCTCCTCACAAGTACAGTGAAACTCTTCTATAGCCCCGATTTCGGGGCTGACGGTAGGTAGCAACTAACTCATTATAGCCTGCTCCGCTTTTGCTTGTTTACGCCGGAATTAAAACTTAATTGTATAACCCTTTCGTGAATATAAGATTTCGGGTCCTGAACTAGATAAACCATATAGAATTTGAAGAGTTTGAGGCATATCTAATTTGAAATTTGCTATTAGTTTTGAAAAATATTTAAACAATTTGTTCAAATAAATTATTGCTTATTTTAACTTGTGTGCAAAATAAATTCTAAAATGTTTAACCCCTATAAGAAAATGAATAATAATACAAATACAACATATGTTAACTAAAGGATTTTTTCGTGCACTAATTTCAAATTTGCCATTAGTTTTGCAAACAAAATTTGTTGGAACTATTTATTTAAACAAATTACTTTGAAAAATTTGGCTTCATGAGTCTCTTTGAAAGTCATTTACAAACATTTCTGCTAAATTTTGTTTGATTTAGTTAAGATTTGCGACCTGCGGGTGGTTTTGAACATTCCGTCCCCAATGTGCGCCGCGACGACGCGACGTCGCTGAATTCGAAATAGCGGCGGCGCGGTTTTGAAGCAAAATGGATGGCAGCGTCGCTCGGTGGGGCAACCGTATAATATTTATTAAAAATTTTGAACTTAGAGAATAGATAAAGAACTAAGAAGATCTATTGAATAAAGATCACAAATCAAAGTATTTTTATTCGTATTCGTAATATTTATCGATAAATAGTGTTTCAAAATACTTCAAAATTAACATATTTTTTAAGTTGCTAATGCAAATTTTTTCAGCGAGCTGTGGAAGATTTTTATTTTCACAATCAACTGCCATATTTTATCCAAGATGTGCCTGTTTTGTTTTTACCGTCGTCGACGTTCGTCGTTCGGTGAGATACTAATATCATGGCTCGTATTTTTTTAATATGCGGGCCAGTTACATTTTATTATACTTGAATCTAGAAAATAGCTAAAACAGGATTCCCGTGATTATGTTCTTATTAAAGTATTTAAGAATAAGAATGAAAAAATATTTGTCTTGGCAAACTTCAGATGTTAGCCATGTTGCAGGATTGCATACTTGCGTGCATTCCTATCAAACTGCTCACCACTACTGTCCCATTTCTTGTTCTCATCTCGGAACTTACACATCATGGAATAAACGTAGGGTCAAATAATTGTAACAATTTATTTTCAAAAAAGGAGTTCTAAGGCAGGGGACCTAGTAATCGACAATTTAAAAAAATGGTACACTTTTCAGTTATGCTATCCGCAGCTTAAAAAATTATATAATCTTCATATTATTAGTTTATATTTGAATATAACAACTGTTGGTAAGTTCATCAAGTTCAATTAATCATAGTAATAAAAATATCACAAATATATACCAAAATACTCTTATATTTTACTTTCAAGAAACATATTTATCCTAACAAGTAGCTTCATTTATGACTGTATTGAAAATACGATTTAATCACAGGATATACAAATGTACAATCAAAAAGTTACATCTGCGGAATATTCTACTGCTCTTATACCTAACGGTACATCAATTATATATCTTACACATAAACCATAAGGCTAAAATTAGTGTTTGTCAACAATGAATATTTTCATAAACTGTAATACTCTTTTGTATAAAAATATGTCTCCGAAGCTTCTCCGAATTCTGTTACATTCTATGAAATCATTAAAAAAAGGATCGCAAAACTCTGGATTTTGTAACTAGTCAACCTTTAAGGAATATCGACGTTTTTCTCATAAATAAGTTGGATAGCCTTTATTTTAAAACACGTTTCACACAATAAAAAAATAATACATACTGCAAGAAATTTCGGAAAACGTTTCTAAAAGTCTAGTTTCTTTTCAGCGTTTGAAGAACGAATAATTACGAAATTACAAATACGCTTGCCATCCCTGGAAAATGAGACATAAGTTGCTAGGGTCTCGTGCCTGCTGAATCAACCTTTCAACTTGTCCTTCAACACTAAGAGTTACGCCTTCTTCTATTCCTTGTAACTTTTGTTGCACCGTCAATAAAGCTCTGTTAGCGAATTTGTTTATTTCTACCGAGCCTGAAAAAAGAGAATAAATTAATTCGAACAAAAATATTAGAAAGACTTGTTATTAAAAATCTGAAAATAATCCGTACCGTCAGTACCATCCGAGGATTCACTGAGAGTACTGCTTTGAAGCCTATGTGCTTTAGTGGAACTTATCGACCAAGTAAAGAGAGGATCGTAAAGTAAAACTTGAAGTAACGTTACAATTATTTCTCTTTGTTCCTGCAGTAATTTCAAAGTCTGTTCGCAACAACGCCTCATAACACCTTCCACTCCCGATAATCCCATTGGTACTTCAATATCTCTTGTTAGTCGGAAAGGAACTGTTTCCGGCACAGACAGGAGTTTACCTTGTTCAAAAGCTATGCCTGTTTCAAAGAAGGAATTAGCTATCCTTTTCTCAAAATAATTAGAAATTAAGTTGACTATTTTCGCATAAAAATGTATTTCTCACCAAAATCTATGTGTATCACTTCTGCTGTAGTTTGATCAATTAGTATATTTTGTAGGTGTCGATCTCCAACGCTGAGAACGTAGCCTACGATCGAATTTGTTGCGATACTAAAAGTAATACGAATTATTGAATATTTTATTCAGAAATAAATCATTCTTTATTTCATGAAAAATGCAGTAAAATATCACCTCCGAGTGTAAGTCAATCTTCTTTCGAACCATACTTCAGGCGACAAATATTTCTCAGTGAAAAAATGATGGAAAGCAGGATGCATATTCTCACAACATTCCAGAAATGTTTTCAACTTAACTTCATTTGATTCTTTAAGCGCAGCCTACAAGGACAAATTAAGGTTTGTATAATTCAAATTGCAAGTACCTAGCATTCAACATGCCCAATAATTTTGTTGTTTACTTATATAAGTTCACATTTTTACATTGTCTTTATGAGAGCGCATGTATATATGTACTGACGTGCAACATAAGAAAGCAGTAACTACATTTGGGACCCCCCTCTCCCGACTCGTATTTGTTTCCAATATATTTAAATGGAATACAATTGTGAATCAGATGAGATATTCAAAATTTAGTTACCGCTTTTTTTTGCACGGCAATTAAAATCATAATTTTTAGTATATTTCAACAAGATTTACAACTGGTCTCAATGACACTTTCTATTGGACACAAATTTACACAAATTTAAATAAATAAGAACTACGTAGATCCCCGAATTAGGATATTTTTAAAACGAAGAGAAATGATTTTCAATATATTCTTCAAATTGGCTACATATTTTTGTAAAGTTGACTTACCACCAGACTTTGAGCGAATGGAATGAAAGTGTATAGCTGAATGTCTCTGTTAAGTAAATTCTGAAAAACTCTTTAAACCGATAATAAATAACAAGTTCAACGTCTATAACGTTTTGTTTTTCAAACAGAATCGTCTGTATAATCTAATTATCGACCATAAAGCGCTAAGATCGGTCGGAGCTAAGATTAAAGTTATCGACAGAAAAGAAAAACCTACCAAGGCCAGTGAAGCTGCTGGTTTGGATTCATGGTATATTCGCGGAACCAAAAGCACTACTTAAGGTCGACAATTAAACTTTGAAAACGGGAAAATGGAAGGTTATCGATGTCAAGGCAAGCCAGAAATGGTCGAGTCTCAAGAAGATCGACTGGAGGCCTCACTATGGGTTAAAGGGATCAATGTAAAGATCTCAAATACCGAAATTAACCCGGAAGATAAAATACCGGAACCATTTTCAGAAAATGCAGAGGAAACAACTAGAAGTTAAAATGGACACTAGAGGTCGCGCTTCCAACCTTAATTTTATCCAGATTAACATTAACCACGCTAAAGGAGCGTCTGCTATCTTAACCAGACGTTTGTCAGCGGAATAAACATCTTTTGACTTACTACAAGAACCAGTACGAAGCAGGCGCCAATATATAGTGATTTGCTCATCGTACCTACCACTTGATTTCCAGGACCCACCACCATCCGAGGAGCGAAGAAATCTGGTTGACTACGGCTGTGTTAACAGATGGGCATTGCTTATCGCACCTGATGCTGACGCACATTATTCGACTTGGGTAGTAAGGACATAAACCACAGGGGTGAGTTTTTATTATATGACCTTTAACTACTAATTTAATTTTATTGAATTATGGTAATACACCTATCTACGTGGCATCTAGATGTCACTAGATAATTGTTTTGACTTTATATTCGGCAAGTATTAGTAAAGTATTCAAGGCACTTAGTAGCACCTCAATTAAGTCTACAGGGTGCGGCAACACAGGCAGAGCAATTATTAAGGGCTGTGAAAAAAACGGCGCAACTTACGAAAATGGGGTTTATTTTATTATATTCAGTACATCATGCCGTTTTATGCATCAAGTTCTGAAGATGACATCAGAAAGATGATGACCTCTGGCAGCGATACATTGATAAAGGCGAGTTCTGAAGTTTTCTGTCGCATTTTGTCATATCTTAACAGGTATAGCAGCAAATGTTCAAATCAGGTGAGTGCGCGAGCCACACCACGTCACCTCTCAGAGAGACAAGGCGCGCAGGGAACATCTGTCGCAGTTTCGTCATTGACTGCTTCTTCCCTCAGTTCTTCCAACTGAGGTTCAGAATAAATTTCCAACATGCAAAGATAACGTAGCGCGTTCACAATCACGGTTTGTTCATCCTAAAAAACATAAGGTCTCTCGTGAAGTTCTCCTGGGTTTTTTCAGCCCAGTACCGAAACCTTTATTAATTTACTGCGCCAGAGACGTGGAAGTGGACCTCGTCACTACTAAAAATGCAGACCTCGCATGGATCCGATTAAAACATTTCTTAAGGGCGATTCATGCGGTTTTCATAGTTAGGGAATGTACTAACCTTTCAAAACTACACTGTCTGTTTTTCCGCACCCTGTATATGCGGTTCTGCTCAAACACACGGAGTTATTGAAACCTTAAAAGGGCGGAGGCACTCAGTCAAGCAGACCGGTACATACTTCAATACATGGTAATGACGTGAAGGCCAAAGTTTCAAGGGGATGCCCACAGGGGGGCGTTTTCTCGCTACCAAATGGGCGTCATTGATGGCCTGATTCGGGTTTTATAGTAATCTTGTTTTTACACTCAAGGGTATGTAGATAACCTGGCGATCCTGATAACAGAGAAACATGATGGCCCCTAATGTAACTCATGCATTCATGAAAAAGGCTGACGTTATGATAGTTAAATTTTATAGTGTCGTACACTATGTTTTAACGCAGTGCTATGGACAGTTAATGGCGTACCCTTCCTGATAATAATAATGCAATGAATTATGCGGTTATCTAACCAGTATCGCACAGTATCACCCACAATAGGCTTCTCTTGGATGGAAGCCAAGGTTCAGTTGGAAGTGGCAATAGGACCAAACCGAGGGTACGACCACGCAATGACCCCTGACAAAAGCAAGAAAATCTTTTTACATGGTCCGACCAAATCAGGAGGGACATCCTTACCTGTTAGCAATGGAGCTCACCGACGCGAAGAGGATACATGCAGGGGTTACATGAACGTTGGGTCAATATGAATCCGGAGTATGCTCATAAAAATCTTCAGTATTTAAGAAATCAGGTATCCTTTTTACGCAAAGAGAGATATGAGGCTCTTTATCAAGAAGAAGAGCAACATCCTCCAGAGAACTTGCCACCCGTTCCAGCAAGACCACATTTGCAGATAGCCGATAATGCGAAAATGAGAACTAGGAGATCAAAAATACATCAAAAAGTCTTTTTCAGAATTGACAAATTAGCTGAAGCTAATTCTGCTCTTTCTGATTTTCTTCCTGAAGATGTTGATCTCTGGAATCTGAACTGTATAGTTTAAGAGAAGGCGGTCTCCCTGCTTAGCGACAATAAAATTAATGAAAGTTTGGTACGCCTGAGTAAGACTCGCGAACATATTGCACCGCTTCAGTTTAAATTAAAACGGCGAGACGGCATGCATCTAAATATTTAGTGCATGATTAGCTACATAAAATCAAATAAAAAGTAACTCCATAAGTTAGGGCACTTTCTTGATATTCACAGAAAGCAAATCACACGCTAAACAAGCATTTAATGGAATAAGTTCACTTCTACGCACCAACATGTAGCTCGTATATTTACAAATTTCTTAAACGAAGAACAACTCATCCCGCAGTAGTTAGTAGAAGGACGCACAGTACTGATCATTAAGACCGGAGATATGACAAATCCAAAGAACTACCAGCCTATAGCTGGTTTAAAAACTAGCTACTAGTTATTCACTGACATCCTCAAAGAGAGGATATTAACAACTATCGAGCCAGTATGGGATTCAATAGTTGAACAATGCGGATGCAAGAGAGAGCTGGCAGGTTCAGGGAGAAGATGTTAATAGGAAGGTGTATTACCCAGGATTCCATCAGGTATCGACGCAATCTGTCTATGGTTTGGATTGACTACCGAAAGGCATTCGCTAACTCGAACCATGATCTACTTATTAAGCTCCTTGAGTGCCTAGAGGTACATCCAAAAATTGCGACATGTATGAATGAGCTTATGCTCTTGTGGCGGACAAGATTTGTCATAACTGGTCTCTATCTATTGTGCTCCGCGGCAAAAGCTCTGGATACCTATGTGGCCCGCCGAACACAAGAGAATTGAAGGTCAACAACCTTTTATATATATATATATATATATATAGGATTTCTCCGAGAGCGGGTGCTAATCTGGAAAATTGCACCCGCTTCCAGCGAAATCGCGGTGAAATTTCAGCCACAACCACGTCTCACGACCGTGAGATAGGTGGTTACAGTCTGTAAAGGAATCAATACGACCAACCAGCAAAAGCCTCGTGCACCCTAAGAACACGTAGCGACCCAAGGACAACCGCCTTCTGCATTTTTCCCGCAACTGTTCTAGCATATTGTTGACACGCATGGATGCTTTTTAGGCCATTAGCAAGTGAAAGCTTGGCACCTCAAAGAGCGCCGATGATAAGGACGATCAATTTAACATAATATTCCGGGTACGATCGTTGCAACTCCCTTATAAGGTATCGATACCTCTCTTTCTTTTCATTCTCCTTGGTTATGATGTTTTTGTCAGCTGGTGCCGAAAATTCGATAACGAACA
>NC_046658.1:38628764-38650374 GCF_010883055.1 Belonocnema kinseyi
ACAATAATTGATAGCCCAGAGGTCGGATTCTCCGGAAAAATGTCCACGAAGCTCGTCATCCATTTCAGCCAGATCTTTAGGCTTGAGAGAAACCTTGGCGTTAATGTTTCTCCGGGTCGTAAAGCATCGCTCTTCATCTATTGGATGTCTGCCCGCGGTTGGCCTTAGTGTCGCCTCTCTTTCTCTGTTGCCGGCTTGTTCTAGCTGTGGTAGAGTAGGCGTTCCGCTTACATAGCCCCTTTTACGGAGTAGTTCAGCATGGTTTCGCAGACGCTGCTGCAAAAAGTGCGATAGCTCCGGGTGTTTGTCGCACCACAGAGCATGCAGCCGTGCCATGTAACCCCGTTCAGGGGTCACACTCGCATCGTAGCACTCTAGCAAGTCGTGATTCAGTCGCTCCGTCCACCCAAAGGTTGCGAAATCCCGCCGATCCATCGCATTGAATCCATTTTCATTGGCTCCCTCAGCTCTAGATTGGTCGGCATTGTTGGCCGACCCATTGTCGGGAGACCTGCGCGTTCTGTTGTTTTGAACCGCACTTACTACAACTATGTTTGGTGTTGTCATTTTTGTTCCCACGAGAAGCTAGGGAAAGGGGTTCGTCCATCCTTGTAGAGCCCCGCATGCAAGGATAAGGTTGCATACTCTGAGAGGTTGCCCGGTATCCCAGAGTCACCGTTCTAGACACCTCACCCAGGTGCCATTCAGCTTTCGGCACGGTTTTCACACCTCCGCTTGGGGGTTAATTCCTTCGGGACCACCCCTGGACAAATATCCGCAACTGCCTATTTATTTTTGTAACCATATTCAGCAGAAACCCTTGGTACCGGGACCCTCTATCCGCAACCCGAGGACGCGTTCGGTGGCTTTGTCATAGGCCCTTCGGTTTGATTCTAGAGGAATCAAAACCGAATTTATATTATTATATAATAAATAATAATAAATAAATTACATAATTTAATTTTATATATATATATATATATGACCTTAAGCTCTCTGCTTCTTTAAAAGAGAACCTTGTAATCCTTGTGGTGGCAGTATATATATTCACTAAAGCCATTGGCATTTGCTTTCGACTGGACAATTGTGCCGGCGTCCATCTACACCAAGGAAGACTAGAAAATACATCAACGCGTGACAATCACGATCTTCAACTCGTAGGTGAAAATACCATTCAACATTTGGTACTGGAGACTCATATGCATATCTTGGAATACCGCGAGCGGAAACCCAAGATGTGTCTGTGTTAAAAACGGCCATTGAAAAAAGGTATCGAAAACTTCTCAGAAAAATTTGGGCTTCCGAATTATCTGGGAAGATTAAGATCCAGGTGACCACTAGTTTGGCCGTTCCTATACTGTTTTACACGTTTGGTGCAGTAAAATGGAACGTCGATGAATTGAAGCAACTTGACTGAAGCACAAGCAAGATGATGACGGCGTTTCTATAACGTGCCGCAGACAGGGCCGTAGTGGAGCTTGGTCTCCTATTTGATTCCAGAGACATTACACATGGCCTAGCATCGCTAACACCTTTGGTGCTCAAAAGTCGTGTGCAGGAAGCAGAAAAATTCGCTTCTATTAAGAGAACATGCTGACAAGTCTGAGGGATTTTTGAGGAATTTCTTTTAACCTGTCAATGCGGCATTAGATACAACTTAGTTTACCGCGACCGCATGATTAATGTGCCTGTAGTTAATATTAACTGCTGAGCGGGCAAGCAAGACTCAGAAACACTTGGACATGTTCTCAGTCAGGGTGCTCACAAGATTGAATTTTCCAATTTCCCTGATATTTTACCCGACTTTTTTTGACAGATGAATTTCCCTGACAGGAAAGTATTACAAAAGCAAATAAGGTTTCAATAATGTTTCAAGCAAAATAGTGAGACAAGCCAGAAAAAAGCGATTTGCATGGTAGTATGGATTAATTAGGTAAAGAAAATATATCAAAATTATCAATAGATAAATAACTACAAATAAAAACCTAGAAATGGAATTCTATTTTTAAAGAATGTACATTGAAAAAATGTGAGAAGACTGCTCTCATCAGATCACTTTATGGCATTGTAATAATGCGTCCGTGACTGATGATATATACCGGGACAGCCCCGTGCAAACTGATCAAATAAAAATCCAACTCTAACCAACAATGCCTTCGACATGTTGGGCAGTATAAGCCTGTGACAATATGTCAAGACAGAAATGTTTTTTAAGAATAATAATAATGCTTTATTGACTTTCTAAGCCATGCGATGACGCTCTGGGGTACAAGAATGAAGTATACTATGGTTCTGTTTAGCGTTGTATCCATTGAGAAAAACACTAAACAGCATGTCTCATGGGTTCAAAATTCATGATAATGCGGATGGTCATCAAGTGACCCATCTTCTTTACATGGATGACCTGAAGCTGTATGCTAGCTGTATGACTAGATAAATGTAGAACAGTACATTTAATCAGAGGGGAATTAGGGACCGCAGAGTTAGAGAACGAGTTCGAAAATGACATCGAGGCAATGGTTGCAGGCGAATCATATAAATATCTGGGTATTCTTGAATTTAAGGGTATTCAACATACGATAGTTACGACATGCCTAACGACTGCCTTCACTACGAGACTCAGATTAATTATGAAGAGTTTTCTCAACTCGGCAAACAAAATCAGGGCGATCAACACATATTCCATCCCTGTCCTCACGTACTCCTTCGGGCTCATAAAATGGTCTAACACCGACCTTGAAATTTTAAACAGAATTGTTCACGTAGAAATGACGAAGCACCAAATGCACCACAAAAATTCAGCGATTGAAAGGGTAGTTCTACCACGACATTCAGGGGGTAGGGGCGTTGTAGATGTCAAAAACTGTTTGAGTCACAAGTTATACAGTTGCGAGACTATTTTAACAGCAAACGAAATGTTGCGTTTTACAGTACCATCTATCAAGCGGATCTTGAATACACGCCCTTAAATTTGTCCTCAGATGGGGCCTTGAATATCAGGGCAGAAACCATAGAGGAATTAGAAATACAATGGAGGCAGAAAGCCATCCATGGCAAGCACCCCAACACGTTAGATCAAAATGAAGTGGATAGTGAGGCATCTAATATTTGGCTAAGCACCAGGAATTGTCGCAATCACGTGTTACATCAAGACGTGGTTGACCGGTGCCGATTATGTGGAGATATCAACGAATCCATCGAGCACATTATTGATGGCTCTCACATAATGGCTTAGAGAGAATATACGCACAGACATAATGTTGTAGCGGGCATTATAAATCAACAACTTGCCCTAAACCTAGAACTCTTAAAAGAATGGATGTCCTTCTGTAGATACATCCCAATGCCCGTTTTAGAAAGCGAAGATTACATCTTATATTGGGATGTTACTATCCAAACGGATAATTACATCCGGGCCAATCGACCTGACATCGTGATGTGAGAAAAAAAATGTGGAAGAGTCTACATCATCGACATTGCTTGTCCCCTTAACCGAAATTTGCAGTCAACCTATACAACCAAGATCCACAAGTATAGCGAGTTAAGGCATGCAGTAAAGACCATATGGACGAATGTGAATCATGCATCTGTTCATCCCATTGTGATTTCGGCTACAGGCAATGTACACGCAAGATGCACTGAACATCTTGAACATTTAGGAGTCAGTAGGGTATTGGCAACAGCTCAGAAGGCGGTTTTATTACCAACCTATCGCATTGTAAGAAACTTTCTTGATCATCAGGAAGCGAGCGATTAAAAACCCGTGGAGTGGCAGATGGTAGCTCTAAGAAAGCATCCAGAGGTGACTGTTATCACCTCCAACGCTCGCGGCCGCTCGTAATTGTATACCTACACCATCATCGCAGGAGGTTTGAACCATCGTATTAAATTATTTGAATTAACTTATAACATTTTAAAATCATCAGTCACTTGACTTAGTCCGTGGCTATGATGTATAACCGGGTTTAACCGAGTAAAAGTTTAATAAAAATACATAAATAATAATGGTAGCTCTAAGAATGAATCCAGAGGCGGCTTTTGTCACCTCCAACGCTCGCGACCGCTGTTTAACTATAACAAAGGTAAAAGACCAATTCCAAACTATACCATGCTCCTAATTTTGTACTTAAATCGTCTCAAAATTTGCAAACATCGTATCATATTAACTTATAACATCCTTCATAGAAAAAGCCAATTTTATAAACAACTATTTCCTATCCATACTTACTTCCATTTTCTTTCTACACTGCAATCCTGTATAATTCTCTGGATAATACTTCTTATGAATCCCTGAATTCCGGTCGATACCAATAAGAATATTCGCTATCGGTAATGTATTTTCACACCATTCTAAAACCCCCGATCGCTGTGTCAAAGGAACTACCTGGATCACCAAAATATAGAAGTGTTAAATCTTTGCTGATTAGAAAACGGTAAATATATGAAAACACTAATGTACATCAACGTCTAGTGCAAAACGGTACACTATATAGCACAGATATTAGAAATTTGGCTCAAATGTTAAGCATTAAATTTAGTATGAAGATTCCTTTTGCCATTAGAAAGAGTTTGACGTTTTTTGAATGAAGGATTTTTTCACCACAAAATTTTATAATGAAAACGAGGTATTCCTTCATGTATTGTTCATGCGTGCGAAGAAGGCTTATATGTTCGCAGGCAAAAATATGTGGTCAGAGTGAATTGCGCAACGTTCAAAGATGGCGAAATCATGTGTTTGGGAGAAAGCGATCAAGGTGTTGATTTGAGAAAAAAAGTTTAATTATTAATTGAAGGTATTAAAATGATCTTTAATTTGGTAGTTCAAGCATGAAAATTCTTTAACTTTTTCCCTCAAAAAGTAATAAAAACCTGCAAAATTACCGTTTTTCAAAATCTAATTATATTTTCGAAAATTCTGTGAAAATCTATTAAAGTCTCTGAAAAGGTGTTGTCAATTAAGCTGAAAATACAGGCAAAATTTGAGCTCAAAATAATAAAGTTTTTGAGAAAAGTTATTTGTTACTAAAAAATATACTGCTTTCTCGTTAAGGCTAACTTTTTTTTAGTCGATCACTATGTACATCTAAAAATAAGGTAGAAACCTAAATTTGTCTCAAAGCGCGCTGAAAATGACTGAAAAACGTAATACGCCGTGAGGCCCCGTAGCGTTCGATTAAGCGTAAGATGATTTTCCCTGTTTTTTATTTTTTTATTTCAGGCGTGTTTTTAGTACCTTTAACTTTGAACCTATTTTCCTAGAAACAGTGTTTCTTAAGCTGGTACCATAATCTCCCAAAAACATAATTTCGCCAACTTGGAACATTGCGCGATTCGCTCTGACCACATATTTTTGACGGTAAACATATAAGCCTTCATTTGAGGCATGAAAAATACATGATGCCATACCTCGTTTTCATTCAAAAATTTGATGGTGAAAGGGGACCTTTTTATCTTCGTTCCCTGGTCGATTTCATTAATTTCGAAATTCACAGGAACATTTGACAAATGTTAAAATTTAACAAATTCGTGGCAGTTTTTTTGTACAAAAAAAAACTTTCCAAATAACGCAATACGAACAAACTTTGCAGAGGAAAGTGAGGTATTTCTCTTTAGACAGTCTACAAAAAGTGTCTATTCCACTTTTCTCGATATTTTATACTGTTTTCGAAATATTTCAACCAGCTCTGTTCAACCAGTCTCTTCTGTAAAATTATAGAACAAACAAAACCCTTTTTTTCATGCGTGAAGTTAAATGTCTCTATTAGTTAAAAAATAGAAGATTAAAAAAATTGACACCATTAAAAAATTAAATTTTGAAAAAACGTTTGGCATCCAGGTAAAAGAGTTGGCATCTAATTGCATAACAAATTTCAAGGTTTTGTAATAATTTGAGAAAAATTTAAGTGTACTTATTTAGACACACTTTAAATAAAAGGTATTATAAATAGAAATTACCTTGTATGTCCTAATGTTTAGTTTTCTTTCCTTGGTTTCTTTATTTGCTCTCAGTAAAGAATTAATGACGGTGAAGACTTGCTGCATCACTGCGTCTTGTCTCATATCATCTTGTCCCTACAATAATATTCTATATTACTAAAACTCATTAGAGTCGAGACTGTTTATGATATTAAAGTTCTTTACGATCATACACTCACTTTAACTAATTGTCGTCTGATGATTCCATCAGTTCCAACACATTCAATTTTCTTCGGAGCATTGACACCACCAACGGTTATGAAATTGCTTTTATATTCACGAATGCCAATAATATTATCGTAATTTCCGTTCGTTCGAACGCTTAATGCCATTGTTGGTATAATGGTATTATTTAAATTTTTTATTTTATATATCACTTGATTAAGAGGAATTACATGCTTTTCGTTTGCTAAAAAATATTAATTTTATTGTATACATACATAAATATATCGTATATGCATATCAATACAAAAATCAGCTTACGTCGTTTCTTTTGTACTTGCAAATATGCAAGCATTACCAGAGCACGTGAAAGTTGTGTCATTTCTTCTACAATCGGACGGATTTTCGTTTGCAATAGTTGATTAATTAGTTTTGTTGCAGCTTTCATTCTAGGTTTAGATTCATCTCTTGAAGATACTTGACATGGAGAAAACTCAGAATCGCCATTTAAATTTTTCAATGCCAATAGTATAGGTAATGTATGATGTGGATGTTCCAGCGCGCATTTTTTCAGGATTTCATTGATTTTCGATGAAAACTGTGTATTTGCTAGATTCATATGCGGCGCTAACTGTGGAATTAGTGGGACAAACTTGTATGATGCGATTTTCGGAAGATATTTATTTAGGATTTTGTTGAAATGTTCGTGATGCGTATTGTCCAACCAAAGAGACACCACCCGAAATATCAAAAAGTCATGGTCTTTGCTCTGTTCCAATGTTCTCAAATAATACCTGTAAGCCGATTTTAATATTCAAGAACTAAAACTCATATTAAAAATTTTTAAGAATTAAATAAGTAAAGAAACACTTACTCTAACGCTAGCAAAAGGTAGGTATTCTTATCCTTCTCGAAATTCTCTAGTTCTGCTACATCATTTTTGCTCTGTCTTTGGTAAATACCTATAGCTCTTCTCAGTTCAGCATTATTAGAATAATCATCTGGCGAAACATTAGACATTTCTGCACATGATTGTATAGTCTTGAAGAGTGGCGACTTTATAAAATCTGTGATTTGTCTGTATTGCATGTCAGAAAATCGAGCTAAAGCAGCCTGAGTTTCATATAAATTTTTCAAATCCTCAGACGTAGGTTCATTGATAGATAAAAATGTTTTTATCGACTCCTGGTAGTATTTTTTGATAATAACCTGCAAATAAAGTTTAATTTACAGGTTGGCTGACTTGCAATAACTAATAACATTTAATACATGTGAGTTTTTAATCGACATTCTCCTAAAGTTTTCAAGCACATGGGCACACATACACGTGAATATCAACTCCGTTAAATATTTCAAGTTATATTACTTACTTGGGGATTTCCCGATTCCGTTTTTCCTACCCAATTTCCAAAAACACATAAGGCTTGTGCTCGTAAACTCGGACTAGCTGAATTGTCGTTCATTAAAAGATTAAGGAGAAACTGACCGATGTGTTGATTATTTTGACTCCAGTCTAAGTGTGCTTCCAGATAATACAATTTATTTTTCATTTCCTGAGAAAGATTGTTTTCTTTTGCTAGAGAATCTGACAAATCATAACATTTATGTCAATGGTGTTCAGTAATCAACCTATACTTAAATTCCAAAAATCGTAGTCATGATAAAATGCTCGAATAATCTAATAACTTTACAGAGAAAATTCAATTTTATGAATAGTGGAAGCTAGGGATATGCAAAAAAGGCCGAAACCAGATCGGGATAAAAGTTTTTGGATTCCCAAAGACGTTCGGCTTTTTGAACATGTTCGGGTTTAAAAAAATTTCGGATTTTCGAAATTTATATATTATTTTGAAATTTTGAGTAGCAATATTGAATCCCACACTCTACCGTCGGGAATAGCCGGTATGATCAGCGAAAGTATTATTAACAATTACTGAAAACTTTGAAACGTGATTACTTGTCCTAAAAAGAAGCAGGAAAATATTTTTAAAAACCTTTAGAAAGCTTATTAAATTTTGTACCTGGACTTGAACTTATGGCGTGACCTAGGAAAGTTGTAGCAAAAATCTCAAATTCATACCATATAGTCTTATAGTCTTATCTTTAATTTAAGCCAATACAACTTAAAAAATCTTCATGGCTTCACAAGATACGACTTGGACATTAACTATCATATATTGAGTACCCGTCAATATTTTTGAAGTTTCATTGTATTAAATTAAATATGTGATTTCACAGATTACGTCCTATGGATTTAAGTTTATTCCGTAAGTATTCTAAGTTATAGCTCGAGTTGAAGTTAAGAAACAAAGTCTGAGAAATTTCTTAACGATCAAAGCTCCCGGAGTCGACAGCAGTAATTGCCGACTGAAACTTGACATTTGAGACTTGAACATTTTTAGTCTTATCTTCAGAACACGTAATAATTTTTTAAGTTGTATTGGTTCAATTTAAAAGTAAAACTTTAGAGACTGTGTGGTATGAATTTCAGAATTTTTTTGAATTCCAGGAACTAAATTTGAGAAATTCTTGCATTTGTTTTAAACTTCTCACGTGGCATATTCTTTTCAAAAGTTTAAAAATATCTCTATTGTGGCTCCATTGGTGCGTGAACGATTAATCACATTTCGAAGTCAAAAGTGATTTTTAATAGTACCGACAATTTCCGACTAAAATTACGATTTGGCATAGGATGGGAAATATTTGTGGGTTTCCACATGGGTTTTTATATGAATTCCTTTATGAAAACGTATGAATTGCTTCTACATGAGATCCCACATAGGGGTACGTTTTTTTATTTCAAACCCATCCATGTAGGAACCTTCATAAAAACATACAATTATAACCTATATAAATTCCCATCCTATACTCCTACGTTAGATCGTAATTTAAGACTTGTATTCATAAAGGATCCCATGTGGGATCTCATTTAATTTACTATATAGACTTATTCAGTACGAGAAATTTAGAATTTTTGTCATTCTGAACCTTATTTATTGAAATTGATATTCTTTAAACTTTATTTATAATTATTATACATTTACACCTATTTATATTTATTTATAGTTGTGAGCAATATTTATATTTATTAAACTTAATTACACGAGTTGGTAATTTGCGATCTAAATTACTATTCCGGCCTTCTACACTCTACAGAGCAACTTAGAGGTCCGTCCGGCAACATTAAAAGGAAAATTCCGGCTAGGCAGGTTGGATTCCGGCCTAGTAGCGGAGTCAACTAAGGTTCAAACTTGGAAACCGGGAGGCGTTCCACAGATTTAAATGAAACCTTTTGCATTGTTTTGCTTAAGATGTATAATTTAAAGTTGAATAACTAAAACAAATAAGGACCAAAAGCCACGAAAATAGTGTGTATATGTATATTGGGGTTGCTGATTTTAAATTTGCGGGTAAAAAATTAAAAATGGCGGCTAAACTTTTTTTCAAACATTTATTAAAAAAAGATTATTTTTGGAAACAGTGCATCGGAAAAAAATTATTATCTACAGACAAATAGTTATTTCAATTCACAACAAGAATTTCGGCATAAATTTTTGCTCCGCGGGACATACTTTCTGAGCATTCATCCCTCAAAGTAGGGGGTAAGTTTCATCTCGCGGGTGACACGCTCCTTCTATAGCTCATATCTCGAAACAAGGTGAGTTTTTGAGGAAAATGTGTAAGATTTAAATTGTAGAACGGAAAATTTTGTACATTTTTAATTATATACACTTTTATCCAGAAACGAACCCATTTCGAGATATAAGCTACGCAAGGAACGTGCCACCCTCGCGGTGGCATTCATTTTTTTTTTCATACGAGCATTCTTATTGTAAATTGTAAGAAGTATCTGCATGTAAAAAATAATTTTTTTCCGATGCATCGCATTCAAAATCAATGCTAAACTCCATTTTCTGGGTGTGTTTTGTTCCACTTAAGAATGTTTTTACCCTTAATTCCAAGTTCAACTTATTTTATGTTACCTACCAACGACTTAAAGAATATGTATTGCAAATATTAATAATCTCTTTTCCTTTTCTTTCTTTTTATAAAACGTTCAAAAAACGTTTAGCCGTCATTTTGAATTTGTTTACCGTCAAATTTATAGTCAGCAACTCAAAAGGTTTCATTCAAATCGGTGGAACGCCGCCAGGTTTTCAAGTTTTTCATTTTTAACGTCTAACGTGACTCTTCTGTAGTGGAAACCCTGTGTACAAGCTTCCAGTACTCGAAATTGTTCGATAATCCGAAAGTTTCGAGATACCGTACATGTTCAAAAACAACATTATACATTAGATACATTATTATTATTGAGTGAGTTTGAATAAGATCACCTAATGCTCGAGTAGCGACCCTGAAATGTCCTCTCTCTTCTGCATACTGAATCAATTCTAAATAAATATCAGGAAGAACACTCTTGACAAATGCATCACCCTCGAGAGATTGTTTCATTTTACAGATTGCGATTCTTTGCGAAAACAAAGGTTCTACGTATTCGAAATCGTTATTTTTTATATAATTGTGATGATGCCAATCGAAAAGGCGGTTTGCGTATTCAGATGGTTTTGTTGAGGCCCATTCTTCGATTTCCCGCAACATCTGTAGTTGACTTAACATAGGATACATAGCTTTACAGCTTTCTGTAAAAATAAATATGAATACGTGAAGTGGTAAACTTGCACATCAAAACAAAGTACAATTATAATTTTTTTAGACGAATGACATAAGTTACCTAAACTGATGTTGCGAAGATATTTTATCACACAATTTCGAGCACTGTAAAGTGCTCGTTTGACTCCAACTTCATCATTATCATTAAGGCACTTGAGGGCTTCATAATGATAAGAATAGTAACTTTGATTCCTCTCGCAGTTCAAAGAATTGAAATTAGGCTGCGACCCATATGTGGTTTGCTTGGGATCCAATAAACTCCAATCGCCAAGGCGCCAGGCACACTCGAATTTGTAGTCTTTATTACAGTTGTTCATGCTTTCATCATTTATACTTGGCATAAAATGATTCAACAAGAAATAAAGACCAGTATTTTGTAGGACATGTAACATATCTAAAAAATGATAAGCACAAATGTTTATATTTATTTGGACCTTTCAAGTATTGTTTTAGGAACTTTCCTTCATCTTAATTTATTGATTCTATTGTGGGCGGAGGAGCCAGCGTGACCCCCCCCCCCCTCCCTCTCACAAGTCTCTATAAAGCCCATTGTGCCACACCTGTGTTTATTCTTAAGACAGTATACCGAATCTGAGCTCTTTCACAGAGTTAGATCTCGGTGCATTTATTTGTTTTTTCATTTTTTCAATGTTCTAGACATATACTTCTCGGGTGCCAGGCGTAGTCCATGGCACAATGAAGGACGTGGACCTCTTTGCACAGAAAAGGAAACCTCATGCACTCTACTATCCGGCCATATAAAAAAGGGGCCACGTTAGGGTGGATGGAACGGTCCTTCTAAAATCATCAGTTATATCAGTGCTCGGCAAACTTTTGGCTCAATTTTCAGGTATGCTTAGGCCCGTCCCAAATTCATTTTTTCTACTACTTTCCCGTCTAATCATGAACCTCAGTGTGAGTGGGCTTACTCCTGCAAGGGTATTTTGTCCACAGTTATGTCAAAGTAAGGAAGTTTAAAAACTTTGAATTAATCAATTAGCGATTTGAAAATAGCACAATCAGCATCAATGAATTTTTCCGACTCCAATGATATATTACTTGCTTAGAAAAGTCGAAAATATGAAGGAGTTTAATATCAAGAAACTTCAACTTAATATTCAATTTAATACTGAATTCTTCTCAAATTTTCAACCTTCATAGACAAATCATATGTCTTTGGAATCAGAAAAATACGCAGATTTCAAATATATTACTTTTAAATTACTGATTGCAAAATTAGGAATTTTTAAATTTCAAATTCTTTTCCCATTTTCCAACAAAGGCCCCTTAAGGAAAGGGATGATCTGTCCAAGCTCGCAGGTACTGACCTGAAAGTAGGTCGTCGATTAGCCAAGGCAGCGTAACCTAGCCTGATCAAGACCATGCCGACCACTGAGTTAGATACCCACATTCAGCGCACAGTACTACTGTTTTCTCAAAGTCGACTAATTACATATAGTTAAGGTAGGGACATACAAATTAAGGTAAGTTCCGAACCACCAAAGCCCCTGTAGAAGTACATCGAACAATTTTCATTTGTACCGGCACAGGGATCGAACCACAGAAATCCAGAAATCTTAATGTTCCATAATTCCATAATTCCTTCTGTTTCTAAAAAATTCTCTGAAAATACTGATTACATTCTGATTATGAAAATATTCTAGGTCTAGGTTCTATCGTTTGCTGTACAGACTATAGTTCATGCGTTATTAGTTCCAGGACTGGGAGGGGGTGAATGTTTTCGTTTATTCTGCGAAATGTACTCGTGCGCATAGTTTTCGTTATAAAGGAGAAAAAGTAAAAAATTACAAACTTGTAATATCACATTTTTATCTACAGAATCTTATTCGGGAGACCCTGACAACTGAACTTCACTACTATAAGTTCAAAAATAACAAATTAAAACATTTTTGATCGAGAACAGAAGTTGCGGTTCCTACATAACCCATTCTGGTGACTGCCGGGTACGTGAAAAATGTTAGTGACTGGAGGGTTAAATAACATTTTAAAAAGAATTTAATCTATCGTTTCTAAAAGGAAATTTTCTGCTCTACAAATATTCTTATATGAATTTTTTCCGAAAAACTACTCTTTTATAAGTGATGAGTCAACAGCCCCGCCTAGAGCTGATTACGCATTTGCCTATACAGCAAAAGTCGAAAGAAATGTTTTTTTGTAAATTTTATTTTAAATACTTTCACTCCTATTAATTTTTGTTCTCCGGTGCAAACTTTCCTAAATAATAGTAAAAACCAGCGCTACTGCCCGTTTAGGAGATGTTATTCTAGGCTAAAGGTGTATGCGTAAGGGAGCCGATGGAGAACTTTTTCGGTATTCATTTCTATTGCCCTCAGAGACATGATGGTAAAGAAAACAAAAACTTTCCTAATTTTTTCTGGACATTGACCTTTTTCGAACTAATTTCCCCGGACTTGATTTTTTTAACTTTTTTAATTCTATCGAAATTCGCTGAAAATTCTGGAACGTTCTGGACTATTCAAAGATTTCCCAAAATATTTGGAGTATTTCAGATTGAGATAAAAGTTACTGAAAAATAATAATAAAATACGAATTATCTCGAAAATATTTGATTATTATTATTATTAAATATTTGAATAATTATTGAATTATCTCGAAAATATTTGAAATATCTACTTTCACCTAATTTCGGTGACCCTAGCCTCTATTCCTATTTTCTCGAAGCGCGCTGAAAATATTTCGCCTACATTCACGGAAGTTTCATGACGCTAGGCATATCCTTTTTAATATTGCTGTATATATTTTACAAAATTCATTGACTGCACCTCGACGATGCTGGATACAAATTGAGTAAAATAATACGAAATTTCAAGTATATTACAAAGTAAAAGGAGCTTACCTCTCGTAGAATCAATCCCACAAGATAGTTCAATATCTTGCATCAGCATTGCCTTATCCCATTGTTTCAAATCCACATAATGTTGAATCCGGGATGATGGATTCAGTAAATGCATTGATCCACATCCATGAATGGCATCTGGATCGCCGATTTTGACATTTGCTTCTCGAATAATATCCTGCAATATTTTTCCTTTAACTGGATCACGATCAATGATATAGTCAATGATAGTCGTAAAGCCTATATCACGGTTCCCATTTAAAAAAGAATCACACCAAAGTTCTGCATATAGGACAGACGTAAAATAGGCAGAGCAAAACTGAGCCCCTTGAGCGATTAATAAATAATCAAGATTTAAACGCACAGTGCTCTCAGTCTGTATCCATACGAAATTAATGACATTTAACATACAGTGCATCGATTCGTGAGTGCAGCTTGGATTTTTGCGTTCATTACGTGCATCTGGTAGAGAGTCGGCATTTAAACGAGAAAAATGATAATGAAAGAATCGGTTGATATAGACGCATACCTCCTTGACTAATTTTGGATCCCCAAACAATACGTTTACCATCCATGGCAACATTTTCTCACAAAATTGTACAGATAGATTAAAAATCGGAACGATTCTTTTTATGTAAAAATTTCGAAAACAGTCTGCAATTATACAAGAAAATTTCATTATCCAGGCAGAGTACGAACCACTAGAAATTTCAATCCAGGCATCGTCTTTTAAATCTGAACATATTTCTAGATGTACCATCTCAGCTGGAGTATTTATGTTAGATCTTGATAAAAATGGAAGAATGTGATCGATTGAAAGCCGCATTTCCGTACTATCCATGGCACACTCGAAGTCGTCCAAGTAGTTTTTCTTCATTAAGTTCTGGCCCCAAACTGAAGACAGAACGACGTATAAGGCGTCAGCACTAGCTTCACGCAACTCAATATTTTTATCATTAACCAAATCAGACAAAAGTATTAATACTCTGTGCGTTAAAATTTCAAATCTGTTTGAGTTCTCCCTGCGTTGAATTTGATCTGGAAGTAAAATCATGGTAGCTAAATTCCCTGGGCCTAAAAGACCTAAACACTTCGCTGCCTCCTGGGATACTTCAGGGTCAGAAGATTTCATAAGTTTTGCAAGTCGACTTATCAATCGATGTAGTTTACTCGAAGTGCAATCTTCCGCAAAACCGCGAAGTGATTCCAACTTCTTGTAGTGTTCCTTTAATTCATTTCGTCTTGAAGATAATTGGTCACCCAAACGAACAATGCTTTCTGATCCACTGAAATTCTTATCGGAACTGACGTTCAAGAAGTGTTCGACCTCAGTTTCCAAGCTGCGAGATTCTCGAGTACTATATCTGAGACTGCTATGTATTTTTATCAATTCGTCAAAGACGACTTTGTTTGGAAAGAAATCTAAACTTGATATAGCATCAATAAATAAATCTTTCTTATCGGCTATGAGAAACCGAAGTGCCTGAAGAGCGGAAGATTTCTCATCCTTGCAAACACGTCTTGTCAAAGTCTTGATGGTGGGAATAAAAATTTCTTTGACAACTTCGGATTTTTCTGGTAAGACCAATTGTAGGAACATGCATGAATACTTGCATGCTACTTCAGCAACCTGATCATCTTCTTCGTCAATTTGGCAGAGCAAAGTATAAGAAATGTCTCTGATAATAAAGGAAGATATTTCCCTAAAAAGAAAGTGTTTTATTTCTTTTGATATCGTGTTACAGAAGAAGATGAACTGATGAAAAGCTTTCAGTTTGTGCTCTCCGCTACTGTCATAGATGTTACGTGCTAACTTTAATAACACTTTTTGCAAAACGTCGCGTCGTTCAGCTGCCAGGTAGTGAATTAATTTCCCTGAGGCGAAAAAGTTAATTTCCATAAATAATAAACAATCGTAAATGTTACTTGCCGTAAGTCGCATGAAGCCTGATTCCGGAAATGTGGTACTCAAGCTAAACATCTCTGCGAAATGCTTCTCATCGTGTAGTTCTTTCATAAGCAAGACAATTATTTGGTCCAAGGTCTCGTAAACCAGATCAATAAACCTTCGTACAGAACGGAATTCTTTTTGGTTAGTTTCAAGATTCCGAAGTATATCTTTCGCCTTATCATTAACGGAGTCTGAATTTTTGGAAACTTTAGGCAATAACCAGACAATGACATTTGGAAAACTGCGTTCAAATTCTCGTTCAAAGTTTAGTCCTTGTTGATTACAGAGGCCTACTGCTTGTGAAATATTGCCAGTTTTTATCAAAACTGGAAGTAGGACGTGCATATAATTTACGTAAAAAATGTCTTCATTTGCACAAGGAGTCAAGTCCCATGGAAATTTGTCAAAAGATTGTTGTTTGTGCCACCATTGCATCAGCAAATAATCCAAATTACTTTCCACGATTGTCTCTTGCCCTTTTGTTACGACATAAAGAACTTTCTGAACAGTTTTCGCTTTGATTTCCTTCTGCGATGCAAGATAAATAAGAGTGAATAGAGCCTGACATTTCAACAAGTCGCTTCCGTAAATGACAGCAGATATGACGTACAAAGTGCTCGTGACCCTCGTCATCCTTTCATCTGGCTTCTCATTATTATCTAATTTTCTATTAGTAATGAATGCATCCATTAATACTATTTTTAATTTATCAAAGAAGGATATCTTCCATCCATGATCAATCTCATGTGATGCAAATGCGCTGTATACACAACGAGCTGTTTCTAAACGTACTGTATAAAACGGACTGTTGACGTATTCCAGCAAGTATTCAATAATTGGTACTCTTTCCCCTATAGATTCGCTGTGATTTGAAAATTTGAACAAAGGATCCAGCAAAATTAACTTTTCGAGACATTTAAGAAATTCTAAGTACATGGATGGACCGTAAGTTTTTTTAATATCTTCGTTTTTTTCTTTTAGTAGATTATGAAAATAAACGATAATTTTTACTAGATTGTCTACATTCTGATCAAGTTTCATAGCTATTGTTAAAACTTTAGGAATTACGGACAACATTCGCCGAGCTGACGTTTGATCTTTGTACAAATACTGAAATGACTCGATCAATAAATTCATCACAGCTACGATAGAAGATTCTGTGTGCATAGAGCTTTCGCTCTTAATTACAATTTCTAAAATCATTAGAACCAATTCAGTATCGTCATAGGACTTAAAATCGTATCTATCACTATTTAACAAACTGCAAAGAAGCTCTTCTTGTACCTCAAGCATAACACCTTCAGTTGCTGTACAACAATATAATGCTAAAGTTTTTACGACGCTAATCCTCTCGGCGTTTTTATTAGCTTGCTCCTTCTTTATATCTTTGCCACTAAAATCCACGTCAGAAGTCGCTTGTAACATCCGAGCTTTGCTTCTAATATCACTCCCATCTCTGCTTTGTAAGAAGGCGTGTATATTCTGCAGTGCTTCGACAGGCGTACAGTGTACAATAATCTTGTTAACTGATCGATTAGGCGTTGTTTGAAAAAGTATTCTTAAGACTTTCATTACATGTAGTAAGGCTTTATGACGGAATTTAGCCAAATCGTTCTCAGATAAAATATGGAAAATATTTTTCAGAAATTTCTGAAAAAGAGGCATTAAAGGAAAATCTTCTAAACCATTCTGAAAAAGGTTCATTTCGTTCAAGTCTGAAATTATTCGTGCTAATAAAGCACACTTAACAATAATGGTTCTCAAGCCATCGCCATTATCAGCCGGCTTACAAATCTCTTCTAGCAGTGAATAAAGAACGTGTAAATTATCTTTCATGTACAATTGCTTCGACTGTTCTATGATAGTTTGTGCCGCGTGTGATTGACCAGTTTTCCTAAAAATATCAATTTTATATTCCATGGCTAGGTAACATTTTTCGATCTCCGAAAGATTATTAGGATAGTAAAGCTGCTCGGGGTTCAAAGGTTCGATATATTTTTTAAAGCTTTTTTTTAAATCCTTGCTCCACGATTTTAAAGTCAATCTGATCAATAATTCAGATATATTCTCGACTGAATCTAGAGTTACCAGTTTTTCCCACGGAATGTTTGAAGCCCATTGCAAAAGCTGAGTTGCCAGCAGACTCGCGACATTTTGAGCAGAGCTAAGATTCATGTTGAGGTCAGAGAGACTTTCAGGTAAAGTAGTATACCTGCAGACCACCAACAAACTTTGAAGACTAGAATGGGACCAACTTATTGTTTTCGTAACATATGTTTTCAGTAAAGAACTTAAATTCATCACCTTTTCATTCTCTATTAAATATCGCAGCAAGCGATGAGCAGCTTCTTGGTTCTCATTTGTGCTCAAGTAACTGAAAAAATGTAATAACAAATATTTCCATGAATGTAATTGTGTGAATATAAGCCTTAATTTTCGCTAATAATTAGACTTATAATAACACAAATCAAATACACTGTAGTCCCACAAGAAAAGTTCCCGTTATAGAGGACAAGGTGTTCCAAGGGGGCGAGAGATTTTTATTTTTGAGCTTACATTTTTTAGTTAAAAAAATTCAAAATCAGACTTGAAGACTTGAACAATTAAAAATTAATAGCGCCTGATGTTTAACATTTTTGATGAAAACATATATAATTTAACATTTATTACAATATTTAGATGTTCCGAAATAATTTCTAAAATAATTTTAAATTTGAAAAATATTTATAACTTCTAGATTTCTCAAGATTTTAAAATAAAATTGTAAAACTTTTGAAGAATGTTTAAACTATTTGAAATGAAAATAATTTAACTTCTAAACGAAGTGTTCAGTTCAAAAACTTTCGATGTTTCCAGCTTGAAATTGCTTAAAAAATACAATTTTAAAGTTCATTGATCGATTCTGTAATTGTCTGCATTTAATTTAAACTTATTTGATTTATAAGTGTTAGCATCTTCCATTTTATACGTGTAAATTATTGAGGAATCAAATACAAAAAGTTTTAATTTAAAAAGTTTAACTTCACTTTAAAAATTTAAGAATTCAAGAGTTCCACTTTGAATGCTTTAATTTGTAGTTAATTTATTATTACTTTAAATGAAAAAATATTTAGCTTTAGAGTTCGAATTTTTAAATTTGATTGATTTAATTGTATGTACATACTTAAAAATCAGTACTTTGATAAAGTTTGGTTTTCGAGCACAAACATTTTCATGTTCATTACTCCAACAGAAATGGTTCAAACGGCCCTGATTGCTTATGGTTTAGACAGTCTCGACATAGTACGAAGGAGAGTACCCACGACACGGCCTCTATAGCGGGACTGCAGTGTATGTACATAAAACATATTTTTGAAAAAATTAATTATCACCTTGTGACTGTATCCAAGATCTCGCTCCAGAACAATTTGTTATTACCATCAGATTCTTGGGAACCTAGATTCTTTTCAACGTCTACAAGTGCAATGCCTAAATTACACAAACTATCCAAAACCTTTGGAAAGCTACTACACTGCATGAGCAATGAAGAGAGCGTTTTTAAAAACAAGGTAAATTCATTTGCCTTCAATGTCGTGGGATATTGCTTAAAAAGCCTTGCGAAAATTTGAAGCATGGGCCAAGCACGCTCGAGAGTACAGCCTGTGATCATGTTAATCAACTTTCCATTTTGGCTTGAAGTGCGTCTTCTTTTCGAACTCTCTGTAGATTGACTTTCAACCTGACTAGTTATTTTTTCTAATGCAAGAGGATCTTCTACAATCTGTTTGAAAACTAAATACAATTGATAAATATTATGTCAAAAATGACAGATTTACCAAAGATTTATAATGTTAACTTGTAAATTAAAGAAGCATACCTTCACATCCAAGCTCAATAAAGCTTTCGGATAAATCTTGAGACTTGCTTTCCTGAATAATCATATTACACATGTTGTGTAATATAGTTTTCCAAACAGCTGCATCAACTGCATAACTAATTTCGTCGCCTATGACTGCTCCCTTGGGGTGATGGACTTGAACAAGAATGAGCAATAAGTCATATTTATCGTAGCTTTTCTTCAAGTTCATTAAAGCCGGTATCATAGTCTCTCCGAAAGAACACAGCATTAGGCGACCCTCTGTAGCTATTTCACGACAAACTGTATTTGCCAACTTAAGTGCAGAATCAATGAGTGCATCATTAGACTTCATATCCTCAAAGACTTCAGCTAATAAAAGTAATTTTTCATTTAACCAGGTACGCAAATAATTAGACAGTGCCGGTTTCCTAAATAAATTATGTTTTTATTTGCTCTTACCTATGAAAGGTAATAACTTTCTTGCTCGAACAATCAAATGTGATAAGGAACATCCATACTGCACGATGCCTTGAATTACTTCTAGCACATTCTCCTTTTTAACCGGTGAATTTTGGTTTTGATAACAGCAGATACAAATCATCAATAGTTCTTGCCATTGTTCTCGAGATATATTATTTCGATAGGCCGGAACAGCAATTATGTCAGCGTTCAAAACGGACATATACGTGAAATGACAAAAATTTAATGCTTCAGTACTTAACACTTGTAAAACGAATGAAACTAAATCAGAGGAGTTCAAAAGGTTACTGGCATGTTTTACAGTTTGGAGGAAAAGTTGTGAAGCATTCTTTTTATGAACTGCTGGAGTTCTATCTCCTTCCTAGAAATAAATACTTGCAATAAATAGGAAAGTATGAAATAAGACATACTTGAAATAAAACTCACGTAAAAATACTCTTAATAAAAATACATACACTTGTTACTATATGGTGCACACCGTGGAGGATTTCCTTCCATGAGACGGTACCTGGAATACTGTTTGCGCTATTACGAGTAATTTCAGCCAAAATACTCGCATTGTTGTACACTGATAATAAATTTTGTACCGCCGACTGCAAAATATATATACATAAATAGAATTTTCGCTGCCGAAAAAATGGTAAGAATGCAAAAAATTATATTGCACATATTACATATTTTCAAAAGATTATTTGATAAAACGGTATAATATATTTTCTTCGCTATTTAAAATTTGATTTTAACAATAAGAAAAAATCCAAAATACAAAGATAGGCCGCTGCATTAAGATCTACAAAAAGTGTGGCTTAAAAAAGGGTTCAAATTCGGATGAGACAATGGAGATAGAAGCTGGCGAGGCTTTCCGTGATTAGTAAAAACCGTTGTGGTGCTGAAAACAGGACACCAAAATAGCGAAAGTAAGAACTCGAAAACAAGGGCCAAAACTCCCAGAAGGCCCTGAGGTGATTCTGGAATTTGTTTCTACTACTCTTCTTGATCCACCATTAACACAAACAAATGGCCAAAAGCACTTATGGCCGTCCTGATTAGGAAAGTTGCTGTTTACATTTTGCCGTAATAAGGAATATTGTCGTATTGAGAATTTCAGGAATGTATATCTTACGGAAAACTCTAGAAAGCAACTTTCTTTACCTGAAAGTGGACATCTCAAGTAGTGGGACAGAGGAGATGGCCGCTGAATGATCATAAGATTGACTGACTAAGAGTGACGTGTCTACAGACATTCCACAGGGGTGGAATCCATCGAGCCAAAAAAACTCTAACTAGGTGCGCAGCTGCGTTGCAGTATAATCCTTAAAAATCACCAAGAGCATGATATATCTGATACTGACGTAGGGACTCTAATGGTGACAAAATTGCGCTACAGATAATTATTAGGGTAACGCTTGTTGGCGAAAACTGAGAATAGGCCAGTGAACGAAGCTGAATGAGGAGGCTTAAATGGAAATAATTTATAACAATGAACTTAGTTGTCAGGAAACTTCCTTAGGGGGTCTTGAAACACCTCCCAAAATTCAGTAAATTTGGGGGAGGGGGCGCTCGAGCCGCCATCTTCCAATATGGCGGATGATTTCATGTTTTTAGATTTTCCTTGGAAACGGCTGTTTTTAGAGCAAAAATAGTTATATAATAA